>NC_086448.1:466729461-466894461 GCF_028390025.1 Pseudophryne corroboree
CCACTAGCTGGACAGATAATGCCACAGCCGGGGGTCAATTTTATACAGTGCCTTTGCGGCCGTGGCATCAAATATCCAACTAGTCACCCCTGGCCGGGGTACCCTGGGGGAGTGGGGACCCCTTCAATCAAGGGGTCCCCCCCCCCAGCCACCCAAGGGCCAGGGGTGAAGCCCGAGGCTGTCCCCCCCATCCAATGGGCTGCGGATGGGGGGCTGATAGCCTTTGTGATAAGTGTTTGATATTGTTTTTAGTAGCAGTACTACAAGGCCCAGCAAGCCTCCCCCGCAAACTGGTACTTGTAGAACCACAAGTACCAGCATGCGGCGGAAAAATGGGCCCGCTGGTACCTGTAGTAGTACTACTACTAAAAAAATACCACAATAAAGACATTACACACACACCTTGACAGTATAACTTTAATACATCCATCCACACCTCCATATACACATACTTACCTTATGTTCCCACGCAGGTCGGTCCTCTTCTCCAGTAGTATCCATGGTGTACCTGTAGAAAAAATTATACTCACATAATCCATGGTTGAAGGCTCCTCTGTAACTCCTTTTCTCTGACGTCCTAAGTGGATGCTGGGGACTCCGTCAGGACCATGGGGATTAGCGGCTCCGCAGGAGACAGGGCACAAAACTAAAGCTTTAGGATCAGGTGGTGTGTACTGGCTCCTCCCCCTATGACCCTCCTCCAAGCCTCAGTTAGGTTTTTGTGCCCGTCCGAGCAGGGTGCAATCTAGGTGGCTCTCTTAAGGAGCTGCTTAGAAAAAGTTTTTAGGTTTCTTATTTTCAGTGAGTCCTGCTGGCAACAGGCTCACTGCATCGAGGGACTTAGGGGAGAGAAGTTCAACTCACCTGCGTGCAGGATGGATTGGCTTCTTAGGCTACTGGACACCATTAGCTCCAGAGGGAGTCGGAACACAGGTCTCACCCTGGGGTTCGTCCCGGAGCCGCGCCGCCAACCCCCCTTGCAGATGCTGAAGATTGAAGGTCCAGAAACCGGCGGCAGAAGGCTTTTCAGTCTTCATGAAGGTAGCGCACAGCACTGCAGCTGTGCGCCATTGTTGTCACACACTTCACACCAACGGTCACGGAGGGTGCAGGGCGTTGCTGGGGGCGCCCTGGGCAGCAATGTATAATACCTTATTCTGGCTAAAAATACATCACATATAGCCCCTGGAGGCTATATGGATGTATTTAACCCCTGCCAGGTCTCAGAAAAACGGGAGAAGAAGCCCGCCGAAAAGGGGGCGGGGCCTATTCTCCTCAGCACACAGCGCCATTTTCCCTCACAGAAATGCTGGTGGGAAGGCTCCCAGGCTCTCCCCTGCACTGCACTACAGAAACAGGGTTAAATCAGAGAGGGGGGGCACTTATTTGGCGATATGTATATATATATTAAAATGCTATAAGGGAAAAACACTTATATAAAGGTTGTCCCTGTATAATATAGCGTTTTTGGTGTGTGCTGGCAAACTCTCCCTCTGTCTCCCCAAAGGGCTAGTGGGGTCCTGTCCTCTATCAGAGCATTCCCTGTGTGTGTGCTGTGTGTCGGTACTTGTGTGTCGACATGTATGAGGACGATGTTGGTGAGGAGGCGGAGCAATTGCCGGTAATGGTGATGTCACTCTTTAGGGAGTCGACACCGGAATGGATGGCTTATTTAAGGAATTACGTGATAATGTCAACACGCTGCAAGGTCGGTTGACGACATGAGACGGCCGGCAAACCAATTAGTACCTGTCCAGGCGTCTAAAACACCGTCAGGGGCGTTAAAACGTCCTTTTACCTCAGTCGGTCGACACAGACACGGACACTGACTCCAGTGTCGACGGTGAAGAAACAAACGGATTTTCCTTTAGGGCCACACGTTACTTGTTAAGGGCAATGAAGGAGATGTTACATATTTCTGATACTACAAGTACCACAAAAAAGGGTATTATGTGGAGTGTGAAAAAACTACATGTGGTTTTTCCTGAATCAGATAAATTAAATGAAGTGTGTGATGATGCGTGGGTTTCCCCCGATAGAAAATTATGGGCGGTATACCCTTTCCCGCCAGAAGTTATGGCGCGTTGGGAAACACACCTTAGGGTGGATAAGGCGCTCACACGCTTATAAAAACAAGTGGCGTTACCGTCTCCAGATACGGACGCCCTCAAGGAGCCAACTGATAGGAGGTTGGAAAATATCCTAAAAAGTATATACACACATACTGGTGTTATACTGCGACCAGCGATCGCCTCAGCCTGGATGGGCAGCGCTGGGGTGGCTTGGTCGGATTCCCTGACTGGAAATATTGATACCCTTGACAGGGACAGTATTTTATTGACTATAGAGCATTTAAAAGATGCATTTCTATATATGCGAAACTCTGGCATCAAGAGTAAGTGCGATGTCCATATCTGCCAGACGATGTTTATGGACACGACAGTGGTCAGGTGATGCAGATTCCAAACGGCACATGGAAGTATTGCCGTATAAAGGGGAGGAGTTATTTGGGGTCGGTCCATCGGACCTGGTGGCCACGGCAACAGCTAGAAAATCCACCTTTTTTACCCCAAGTCACATCTCAGCAGAAAAAGACATAGTCTTTTCAGCCTCAGTCCTTTCGTCCCCATAATATCTGCCCAGGGATAGAGGTAAGGGAAGAAGACTGCAGCAGGCAGCCCATTCCCAGGAACAGAAGCCTTCCACCGCTTCTGCCAAGTCCTCAGCATGACGCTGGGGCCGTACAAACAGGTGCGGTGGGGGGTCGTCTCAAGAGTTTCAGCACGCAGTGGGCTCACTCGCAAGTGGACCCCTGGATCCTACAAGTAGTATCCCAGGGGTACAGATTGGAAATTCGAGACGTCTCCCCCTCGCAGGTTCCTGAAGTTTGCTTTACCAACGTCTACCTCCGACAGGGAGGCAGTATTGGAAACAATTCACAAGCTGTATTCCCAGCAGGTGATAAGTACCCCTCCTACAACAAGTAAAGGGGTATTATTCCACACTATATTGTGGTACTGAAGCCAGACGGCTAGGTGAGACCTATTCTAAATGGAGTCACTCAGAGCAGTGATAGCGAACCAGGAAGAAGGGGACTATATGGTGTCCCTGGACATCAAGGATGCTTACCTCCATGTCCAAATTTGCCCTTCTCACAAAGGGTACCTCAGGTTCGTGGTACAAAACTGTCACTATCAGTTTCAGACGCTGTCGTTTGGATTGTCCACGGCACCCCGGGTCTTTACCAAGGTAATGGCCGAAATGATGATTCTTCTTCAAAGAAAAGGCGTCTTAATTATCCCTTACTTGGACGATCTCCTGATAAGGGCAAGGTCCAGAGAACAGTTGGAGGTCTGAGTAGCACTATCTCAAGTAGTTCTACGACAGCACGGGTGGATTCTAAATATTCCAAAATCGCAGCTGTCTCCGACGACACGTCTGCTGTCCCTAGGGATGATTCTGGACACAGTCCAGAAAAAGGTGTTTCTCCCGGAGGAGAAAGCCAGGGAGTTATCCGAGCTAGTCAGGAACCTCCAAAAACCAGGAAAAGTGTCAGTGCATCATTGCACAAGGGTCCTGGGAAAAATGGTGGCTTCTTACGAAGCGATTCCATTCGGCAGATTTCACGCAAGAACTTTTCAGTGGGATCTGCTGGACAAATGGTCCGGATCGCATCTTCAGATGCATCAGCGGATAACCCTGTCTCCAAGGACAAGGGTGTCTCTTCTGTGGTGGCTGCAGAATGCTCATCTACTAAAGGGCCACAGTTATGCATTCAGGACTGGGTCCTGGTGACCACGGATTCCAGCTTGAAAGGCTGGGGAGCTGTCACACAGGGAAAAAATTTCCAGGGAGTGTGATCAAGTCTGGGGACTTCTCTCCGCATAAATATACTGGAGCTAAGAGCAATTTACAATGCTCTAAGCTTAGCAAGACCTCTGCTTCAAGGTCAGCCGGTATTGATCCAGTGGGACAACATCACGGCAGTCGCCCACGTAAACAGACAGGGCGGCACAAGAAGCAGGAGGACAATGGCAGAAACTGCAAGGATTCTTCGCTGGGCGGAAAATCATGTGTTAGCACTGTCAGCAGTTTTCATTCCGGGAGTGGACAACTGGGAAGCAGACTTCCTCAGCACGACCTCCACCCGGGAGAGTGGGGACTTCATCGAGAAGTTTTTTCCACATGATTGTGCACCGTTGGGAAAGACCAAAGGTGGACATGATGGCGTCCCGCCTGAACAAAAAACTGGACAGGTATTGCGCCAGGTCAAGAGACCCTCAGGCAATAGCTGTGGACGTTCTGGTAACACCATGGGTGTACCAGTCGGTGTATGTGTTCCCTCCTCTGCTTCTCATACCAAAGGTACTGAGAATTATAAGACGTAGAGGAGTAAGAACTATACTCGTGGCTCCGGATGGGCCAAGAAGGACTTGGTACCCGGAACTTCAAGAGATGCTCACAGAGGACTCAGGGCCTCTGCCGATAAGAAGGGACTTGCTTCAGCAAGTACCATGTCTGTTCCAAGACTTACCGCGGCTGCGTTTGACGGCATGGCGGTTGAACGCCGGATCCTAAGGGAAAAAGGCATTCCGGAAGAGGTCATTCCTACCCTGGTCAAAGCCAGGAAGGAGGTGACCGCACAACATTATCACCACATGTGGCGAAAATATGTTGCGTGGTGTGAGGCCAGGAAGGCCCCACGAAGAAATTTCAACTCGGTCGATTCCTGCATTTCCTGCAAACAGGAGTGTCTATGGGCCTCAAATTGGGGTCCATTAAGGTTCAAATTTCGGCCCTGTCGATTTTCTTCCAGAAAGAATTGGCTTCAGTTCCTGAAGTCCAGAAATTTGACAAGGGAGTACTGCATATACAACCCCCTTTTGTGCCTCCAGTGACACTGTGGGATCTCAACGTAGTCCTGGGATTCCTCAAATCACGTTGGTTTAAACCGCTCAAATCTGTGGATTTGAAATATCTCACATGGAAAGTGACCATGATGTTGGCCCTGGCCTCGGCCAGGCGAGTGTCAGAATTGGCGGCTTTGTCTCACAAAAGCCCATATCTGATTGTCCATTCGGACAGGGCAGAGCTGCGGACTCGTCCCCAGTTTCTCCCTAAGGTGGTGTCAGCGTTTCATCTGAACCAGCTTATTGTGGTACCTGCGGCTACTAGAGACTTGGAGGACTCCAAGTTGCTAGATGTTGTCAGGGCCCTGAAAATATAGATTTCCAGGACGGCTGGAGTCAGGAAAACTGACTTGCTGTTATCCTGTATGCACCCAAAAAACTGGGTGCTCTTGCTTCTAAGCAGACGATTGCTAGTTGAATGTGTAGTACAATTCAACTTGCACATTCTGTGGCAGGACTGCCACAGCCAAAATATATAAATGCCCATTCCACAAGGAAGGTGGGCTCATCTTGGGCGACTGCCCGAGGGGTCTCGGCTTTACAACTTTGCCGAGCTGCTACTTGGTCAGGGGCACACCCTGGCTGAGGAGGACCTGGAGTTCTCTCACTCGGTGCTGCAGAGTCATCCGCACTCTCCCGCCCGTTTGGGAGCTTTGGTATAATCCCCATGGTCCTGACGGAGTCCCCAGCATCCACTTAGGACGTCAGAGAAAATAAGATTTTACTTACCGATAAATCTATTTCTCGTAGTCCGTAGTGGATGCTGGGCGCCCATCCCAAGTGCGGATTGTCTGCAATACTTGTACATAGTTATTGTTACAAAAAAATCGGGTTGTTATTGTTGTGAGCCGTCTGTTCAGAGGCTCCTACGTTTGTCATACTGTTAACTGGGTTTAGATCACAAGTTATACGGTGTGATTGGTGTGGCTGGTATGAGTCTTACCCGGGATTCAATATCCTTCCTTATTGTGTACGCTCGTCCGGGCACAGTATCCTAACTGAGGCTTGGAGGAGGGTCATAGGGGGAGGAGCCAGTACACACCACCTGATCCTAAAGCTTTAGTTTTGTGCCCTGTCTCCTGCGGAGCCGCTAATCCCCATGGTCCTGACGGAGTCCCCAGCATCCACTACGGACTACGAGAAATAGATTTATCGGTAAGTAAAATCTTATTTTGTAATCCACGTACTTGAAAAAATAAAAAAACGGATACCCGACCACGAACTGAAAGGGGACCCATGTTTTCACATGGGCCCCCTTTCCCCGAATGCCAGAAACCCACTCTGACTGATGTCTAAGTGGGTTTCTTCAACTAATCAGGGAGCGCCACGTTGTAGCACCCTCCTGATCGGCTGTGTGCTCCTGTACTGTCTGACAGGCGGCACACGGCAGTGTTACAATGTAGCGCCTATGCGCTCCATTGTAACCAATGGTGGGAACTTTCAGGTCAGCGGTTGACCGAAAGTGACCTCACCGCTGACCTGAAAGTTCCCACCATTGGTTACAATGGAGCGCATAGGCGCTACATTGTAACACTGCCGTGTGCCGCCTGTCAGACAGTACAGGAGCACACAGCCGATCAGGAGGGTGCTACAACGTGGCGCTCCCTGATTGGCTGAGGAAACCCACTTAGACATCAGTCAGAGTGGGTTTCTGGCATTCGGGGAAAGGGGGCCCATGTGAAAACATGGGCCCCCTTTCAGTTCGTGGTCGGGTATCCGTTTTTTTATTTTTTCAAGTACGTGGATTACAAAAGGAGTTACCGAGGAGCCTTCAACCATGGATTATGTGAGTATAATTTTTTCTACAGGTACACCATGGATTCTACTGGAGAAGAGGACCGACCTGCGTGGGAACATAAGGTAAGTATGTGTATATGGAGGTGTGGATGGATGTATTAAAGTTATACTGTCAAGGTGTGTGTGTAATGTCTTTATTGGGGTATTTTTTTAGTAGTAGTACTACAGGTACCAGCGGGCCCGTTTTTCCGCCGCATGCTGGTACTTGTGGTTCTCCAAGTACCAGCTTGCGGGGGAGGCTTGCTGGGCCTTGTAGTACTGCTACTAAAAACAATATCAATCACTTTTCACAAAGGCTATCAAGCCCCCCTTCCGCAGCCTATTGGATGGGGGGGGACAGTCTCGGGCTTCACCCCTGGCCCTTGGGTGGCTGGGGCGGGGGACCCCTTGATTGAAGGGGTCCCCACTCCCCCAGGGTACTCCGGCCAGGGGTGACTAGTTGGGTATATTTGATGCCACGGCCGCAAGGCACTGTATAAAAGTGACCCCCGGCTGTGGCATTATCTGTCCAGCTAGTGGAGCCCGGTGCTGGTTTCAAAAATACGGGGGACCCCTACTCTTTTTGTCCCCCGTATTTTTGGAACCAGGACCAGGCGCAGAGCCCGATGCTGGTTGCTTAAATATGGGGGAACCCTGTCCATTTTTTTCCCATATTTCTGCAACCAGGACCGGCTCAAAGAGCCCGAGGCTGGTTTGCCTTAGGAGGGGGGACCCCACGCAATTTTTTTTTTACATTTAAACTTTATTTTTTGTTTAGCAAAGTGCACAATGAAGCCCAGCACGGATCTCTCAGATCCGGCCGAGATGCATTGTATTAAAGTCGGCAGTGTTTTACAAGTCACTCACGTAAAACACTGCCTAAAAAAACGAATGACATCGACATCGGAAAACCCGAAAATGCAGAATACGGCAGACTAGTAAATTAGTCGTAATCAATTCAAAAAGTTGCATATTTACACTTTCGATGTCATTCGTGATTGAACTTTGACCTCAAACGGGAAAACACGAATCTTAGTAAATTTACCCCATACTCTTAAAACTGCTAGTCCCTATATAGTGGATGTCACAGGACTTATTCCCTTTGTGCCAGGCAGAACTTTAAAAAAACTGGTCTTTTACCTAATGTACATGAAGTAATTTGCAGAGCTGAACGCAACAGCGAGTACTATTGGCTCACACCACTTACCACGCCATACAGTGTCCTGTCTCCAATGTAATTATCTTTTAAAGATCCAAAGTGGTAACTGGTTGGGTGGGTGAGCACTTTTTGAAGGGATTCTCCAGCGCTGCGCAGGGGATCACAGAGAACACTATGCAAGTACCCTGCACTGCAGTTTGAAATAAATGTCATATTTAACAGCATAATAATCCTCAAAAGTTTTGCCTAGAGGGTGGTTTACAGATGGTCTGTCTTTACCCTCAGCTGTGCTTTGTGATGTTCTGGACTCCAAATGTATCAGAGAAGATTCTGGTTGATATCATTGGAGTAGATTTTGCATTTGCAGAGCTGTGTGTGGTTCCTTTGAGGTTATTTTCCTTCTTCCCTGTGCCAGGTAGGTTGAATAACATCTTGAAATCTCTACAATTTTTGATATTGCTCTACAGTATTATAATGTACCAAATTATATATTGATATGACTTCAGATTCTGTGTGATTGTAAAATGTATCTCGCTGAAATACTGTATATTGTATGCACTGTAATTGGCAGATTAAACCATTCCATAATTTGTTATATTCTCCTATGGAATGCTGGTCACACAGAACATTTTACATTCTGTATCCTACGTGGCATGCCATTACTAAGCTTATATGAACCTGCACAGTACTGCTAACTTTAAATCTCTCTCGTGATCCCTGGCCTAGAGAATGCGACAGTAAGGCCGGGAGGCACTATGTGAAAAGACAAATGTGACCTGCGTTCTTCATTTTATAGGGCATTCCATGCTGACTAATGTACAGTCATATATGTGCACAATAGCTAGGAATTCACTTACAAGACTTTACACTAGTTATTAAATCAGAAATGTTGTTTATACTTTACTTGCAACCAGACGCAGTTATGTTATTTGTAAAAAAAAAAAAAAACCTGTGTTGTATTACCTTGTCCTGTTTTTATCTCCATTAAGTCACTGTGCGTGCCTACTTAACTGGCTGGTTGATGACACTCAAGAAGACATTTGTGCTGGCACCAAGCTCTGTTTTAAGAATTATCGTCCTCATCTCTAGTCTTATTATATTGCCTTACTTAGGGTAAGTTTCCTTATTAACATAACAGAATGGAAAACCATGACCTTCTGTACTGTGCTACAATACTACTGGAGTGTGCTTGTATAACTTACATTCTACTGTTTGTTTGTTTGTTTGTTTGTTTATTAACCATATTTATATAGTGCCTATATACTGCATATATACATATTACAGAGAATCATTTGCATCAGTATAAATAAATATTTTGTGATACACACATTGGTGCTAAAAAGGGAACACTTTAGAATGTTCTTAATTTCAGAATAATTGTAATCTTAAATGTGTTTAGATCTTCATTGAAGTCATAAAAGTAGATAAAAATAACCCAATAAAGCAAATAACACAAAAGGAAGGTGTTTGGTATGATTGACAGGGTCGAAATGTCGACAGTCAGCATGTCATCATGCTCATCACGTCAATAGTAACCATGTTGACATTTATCATGTCTCCCCAGATGATACAGTATGTTGACATGATGAACTGTCAACAATAGTCCTTTATGGTCTTGTTCATGGGTCTTCAAACTGTGGCCCTCCAGCTGCGGTGGAAGTACACATCCCAGCATCCCCTGCCTCCGTTTTAGCATGCCTTAATAGCAAAACTGTGGCAGGGCATGCTGGGATGTGTAGTTCACAGCAGCTGGAGGGCCGCAGGTTGAAGACCCATGGTCTAGTGCAGGCATGTCCAAACTGCGGCCCTCCAGCTGTTGAGAAACTACATATCCCAGCATGCCCTGACAGTTTTGCTGTCAGAGAATGCTAAAGCTGTGTCAGGGCATGTTGGGATGTGTAGTTTCTCAACAGCTGGAGGGCCGCAGTTTGGACATGCCTGGTCTAGTGGCTTCTTACCTGTTCCCAGTGGCAGCTCCAGTTTCTTCTTCTGTGTTTCATTGGCCATGTGACAGTCACTTCTGGTGCAAACCTCCGATACTGCATCGTCCCAGTGACTATTTCTCTCCCTATCCCTAATGCTCACCCCTGGTGCCCCCTAGAAGAATGTTCTGTAGAGAGATGAGTCTACAACAGAAGTTTTTGGAGTAAAAAAAAGACATTGTTTAAAGAAAATATAGAATTCAATAGCCTCATCACAGCCACGAAACACATCTCTGTGATGAAAAATGAATGAAAATTATTATTTTTTGATTCATTTGCTTTATTTATTTAATTTACTAAAATGTGCCGATTTTTTTTTATCCACAGTATGGTCACATTTATCTAGAAATTCTGAAACTTTCAAAAGGGTTAACAAACTTTCTAGCACTGTATGTACAGTATGTACTATACATTATAATTTATGTAATCCTGTGACCATTCACTAGTTACACAACATTCTATAATAACGTTAATGATTTTCTCCTGTGGAATGTGGACTGGCCAATTACAGTATGCCTTACATTTTGGACTTAAAGATGACTTATTGCAAATAGGATATGCTTAAACGGGTGGTCTTCTGTTTGCCGGCGGTCGGGCTCCCGGCGCTCAGTATACCGGCGCCGGGAGCCCGACAGCCGGCATACCGACACTTATTTTCCCTCGTGGGGGTCCACGACCCCCATAGAGGGAGAATAAAATAGTGTGGCGCGCGTAGCGCGCCACCGTGCCCGTAGCGTGGCGAGCGCAGCGAGCCCGCAAGGGGCTCATTTGCGCTCGCCAAGCTGTCGGTAAGCCGGCGGTCGGGCGCCGGGATGCTGGTCGCCGGGAGCCCGACCGCCGGCCAGCCGTAGTGAACCCGCTTAAACTATTCACAGTGTCAGAAGATATAGCAGTGCTGCAGTAATTGTGGGTAATTTAGACCCGATCACTAGGCAGCGATTTTCGCTGCCCTGCGATCAGATAGTCGCTGCCTACAGGGGGAGGGAGAATTCACTGTGCAAGTGTGATCGGGGCCGGTGCTGATGACCTCCCTGAAAATGCCTGATCCCGGCTGCTTTTTGCCGGACACTCCTGTAAATCGGTCAGTTGCCACCCACAAACGGCCTCTTCCTGTCAATCACCTTGCGAACGCCCGTGCGTTTGGATTTTTCGTGCCATCCCGTCGCAGGGCACCGATCCCTGTAGCAGTGACCCGTCACCCCTGCACATTGCGGTGCATTCACATGCGCAGTTCAGATCTGATCGCAAAAATCACAGCAGCGACCAGGTCTTAATTACCCCCATTGTTCTGTGCCTGATGAATACAAACGTAATTGTCAAAATAGTTTTTGCCACAGTAATCTTTTTTGGATTTCACATTCAGGGGTCAGTCCAATTGGGTGCGAGTTTCTCACACCCATGAGTGAAATCGGGCCGTGAGGGGTGCAGGTTCGGATACCATTGCCGGCATTGAAATGCAATGGCAATTCCCATACTTCGCACATACATTGGATTGACCCCTTAGAATTCAATTTTCAGTTTCAGTTCAGGTAAAATGGAAACTTGTTATCCTCTTAGATTTTAATGGTTAACAAAAAAAGGCATGGCAAATGTTACTACATAATCTAAAAGTGCATGGAATACAGTTTATTTTTAATTGGTTTTGATATGACATAATCCATAGTGAAAATAAAATAAACACATCTTCTCCATCCTGTGCTTAGGCATGACATTAATACTGTATGCTGCCATGAGAGCGGCATAAAGAAACCTACTTTCCCCAAATGCTTTTAGACATAGGGCCTACTTCAGCAGGCGATCAGGTCTGAACTGCGAATGCGCCGGCGCCACAGTGTGCCGGAGCATGCCAGACAGCCAACGGCCATCTAAGCCCTGCGATCGTCTCTGCCTGATTGACAGGCAGAGGCGGTCGCTGGGCGGGCCGGCGGCATTTGGCCGCCATTTGAGAGGTGCGGTCTGGGCAACGCAGGCTACGATCAAGTCTGAATTATTTATTACCAGTTATTTATATAGCGCACACATATTCTGCAACGCTGTACAGAGAACATTTGCCCATTCACATCAGTCCCTGCCCCAGTGGAGCTTACAATATATATTCCCTATCACATGTACACACAGACACATTCATGCTACGGTTAATTTTGTTGGGACAAATTAACCTACCAGTATATTTGGGGATTGTGGGAGGAAACCCGGAGGAAATCCACCAAAGTACGGGGAGAATATATAAACTCTGCACAGTTAGGGCCATGGTGGGAATCGAACCCCTGACCTCAGTGCTGTGAGGCAGTAATGCTAACCATCAGTACTGCCCTAATTAGGCCCATAGAACAGAATGAGTTCAGCCAGGGCATATTGTAGGAGCGGTGTGACCAGTAAAACGGTGCAGGGGGGTTAATTTCCCTCTACTTTTCTACATGCCATTTTCTAAATATGGACTTTTTCAATATGAACGTTGTGATCAATAAACAAGGACTTTTGTTCCTGAACCACTAAGGACAGTTTAATATGGAACACAATGAACACACAGAATTGAACATTGGCTTATTTACACTGGAGGGTTTTGGGAGAACATTAAATAAAGTTTAATTAAAAGTTTCATTCTACTGTATTTGAGTGACTTCCCCTGAACTAGCAGATAAAGGAAACGTAAAATAGCAAGTACAATAGCTAAATATGTAGATAAAAATCGGAACACAAAAATAGTATATTTAAATGTGGTTCTGTAACAATGGAACAATTCTCCCCTTTGTTTTATGGAATTGCAGTTTTAGAACATACTGTACAGTACAATATATTGGAGTGCTCGCATTCTTTTTAGTCAGTACAACACATTTTTATTCTACATCTAAATGCCAGTGTAAAGGGTTTGCATGCTTTATTTAACACTTTTGTACTGTTCTGCCACTTTACACAATTGCTATATTTCTAGAACATAAGCACTTGCAGCATTCACACAAAGTATACAGAACAATGACGTATACATTTGACTTAATTAATTAGTGTTGCCTGGGACATCTTTCCACTTGGCCTTAATTGGTGCAGGTTATGCCGTTCTGGTCAGCGGTCTAAAGAGCCACGAATATTCTAACAGGGAGGGAAATTGTCCTCTGCAATAGACAAATGCCATTTAGAGGCTTATTATTCATTCCATCTGCGCAAGTTATGGATTGTATTAACTGTATCTTAGTCAGAGTATATAAACAAATAAAATGTATCTTTGACAAAAATAAACCTTGGATTATTTTCCTAACATTTGGAGTTTACCATCGGCTATCTGCACTTATCCCTGTATAATTACAGTATATATTACAAAAATTGCTTATCATTTAAACTTACCCATATTTATAAATAGAACATATTTCCCTGATAAAAATACATACAGTACCACTAATATAAAGTACCCATGATTTATACACATACAGTGCAGACAGTAGGGACCAGTGACATAAATTGTTTGTTGTGCTTTATAATGAATTCAGTATAATGTGATACATACTGTTCTGCTTCAGTTCACAAAAGGTCTGCCTCCTTAGGTCCGCAAAAGGTTTGCGCGCACTGTGATATGCATACACTATGCATATGCTATGGTTATTTTATTTTGTTATACATGTTTATTGTGCCTCTTTCTTTCCACAGGGTCCATGGAGCTACATTAGGAGTAGGATCCCTTCTCGCAGGCTTTGTAGGAGAATCAACAATGGTTGCTATTGCATCCTGCTATGTATACAGAAAACAGGTAAAACAAAGTCCTGTTGATCAGTTAAGTCCTCAGACAGCTAAATATTCAGTGATCTTCATTGTAATTCCTTGTGACATTATAATGTTTCTTCTGTTGATTACAAAAGTAAATGCTCTATCTCTCAAAGCTGTTAAGTACAGTGGCTGTCCTGATCCAGTCTAACTTTAATGGGATACAGTCCTGTTAGACAGCAGTTTTTTCCTGAGCCTGGGTTTGCCAGCACATGTAGGGGTAAATGTACTAAAGCTTCTAAAACAGAGAATTGGTGATGTTGTCCATAGCAACCAATCAGATGCTATCATTTCTCTATTGCCTTTTAGAAAATGATAGACAGCATCTGATTGGTTGCTGTAGGCAACATCACCAAATCTCTGTTTTAGAAGCTTTAGAAAATGTACTCCGTAGACAGAACAAGACCAGGGAAAGAGGACCTTTTATCTACAAACAGAGATGGTGGACCACTAGGCTAAGCAGTATGCAAAAAATGAAAGGGGTGCACTTCTGCTAAACTAACGTATTGTAATGCAAATACATGCACCCTTTTAAATAAAAGATGTGAGCAAAGTAACGTAGAAGGCAGTGTGCAAAAAAAGTTGTTTTGCACTTCTAACCTACCTGTGTACTGCAATTCATATACAGTGATTATTGCTATTATTATTACCAGCAGTTTTTTTATATAGCGCACACATATTCCGCAGCGCTTTACAGAGAATATTTGGCCATACACATCAGCACCTGCCCCAGTGAAGCTTACAATCTATATTGCCTACCACATGTACACGCATACACATACACACTAGGGTTCTTTTTTTTTTTGTCAGGAGCCAATTAACCTACCAGTATATTGTTGGATTGTGGGAGGAAACCGGAGTACCCGGAGGAAACCCACGCAAGCACGGGGAGAATATACAAACTCCACACAGGGCCATGGTGGTAATCGAACCCATGGTCACAGTGCTGGGAGGCAGAAATGCTAACCATTACACCTCATGGGTAGATTTACTAAAGCTTCTAAAACAGACATGTGGGGGTGTTGCCTATAGCAACAAATCAGATTGTATCATTTTCTAGAATACAATAGAGTTGATCTCAGCAGCAAATGTGTTATCAGTTGGGCAAAACCATGTGCACTGCGGGGGGGAGGGGGCAGATATACTGTACCATATGCAGAGAGTTAGATTTGGGTGGGTTATATTGTTTCTGTGCAAGGTAAATATACTGGCTGCTTTATTTCTACACTGCAATTTAGATTTCAGTTTGAACACACTACACCCAAATCTAACTCTCTTTGCACATGTTATATCTGCCCCCCCCCCCCCCCTGCAGTGCACATGGTTTTGCCCAACTGCTAACAAATTTGCTGCTGCGATCAACTCTGCATTACCCTCAAAAACCATCTCACCTATGTACAGCTAAACACAACACACATCTGTTCTGAAGAAACTTACATTTATTCTATTCAGTTTCTTCTTTACGTTTGCATGAAGTTATTAGAATTTATTTGCAAAATAGTTTTCAGTAATTTGCATAATTAGAATGTAAAATTATAATCTAAATTATACAACATACAGTCTTTTAACATTGAATAAATATTTCCATGCTCTATATATAATTAGATTACTTAATATGGTCCTAATTTACTCATGACATTTGTATTCTTTTTGCAGCCAAGATATGGCTGCTTTGTGAAGGTCATGTCTTATGCTTTCCATTTGTCACCCTAGAAAAAGAAGAAAAATGAGACGGAGACTGCGGTGGAAGGAGAAGATTCAGCGATGACCGACATGCCTCAGAGTGAGGAGTTAACGGACATTGTTGAAATGAGAGAAGATGGAGAATAAACAGCATATTGGCTGGCTCTTTGCAAGAGAAGTACAGATGGTCCCTTCCTATCTTCCGTCTTCAATCAGTTTATTTTATTAGTATGGAAACTTCAGAAGGCTCCAATGTTTAGCATACTGGGTATGCTTGCTATAGTGTGAGCCAGAGAGAGGCTCATCGCTTTACAAATACCATGCATTTATCTTCCCAAACCATGGATATTTAATTATCAACATCCTACTGGATAGGCGTTTACTACATTGAGCTTCATTGGACAATTTCCATTCGTCAACCAAAGCATCGCTGTCTGTCTGTGCTGTTTAACAAAGCTGCCGTCCTAGTCACTATTTTGTTTAATCCAGTTCTGTTTTGTTACATTAGAACATAATAATTCAACTTCTTTTTATTCCTCATTTAAACTTCAAAAGGGATTTAGTTTTGAAAAAAACAATTGCAAATGTACACATAACACACAGATGAATTCACTACACAACAGAGAAGCGCGCTTTTATACCACAGGTAAATGGGGGGGGAAAATCACACATTTGTTTTTATTTACAATTTATTACATTGAATGTTATACAAAAACTGTATAAAGTTATCTTTGAAATGTTACTTCTTTATGGTTTGTCACAAGACGTTTTTATCTACTTGTGTTACTAATCAGGTTAGTAGATAGCTACAGAATCCTCCTCATCCATCTAGTCTCCATATGCCATGCAGTTCGAGATGCCCGGCGTGAATAAGCTGCCAGGTCCTGTGCAGCTCCACTAACATTGGGTGTCTTTTTTTTGCCAAAAATGTATCTTAGTTGCAACGCAATGTGACTAGGACGCACAAGAAGACTGTGCTGATTGATTTGATATACGACACCTGTATATTGTGTGTGACTGAGCCTGGAATACATACTATATCCCAGCGGTCAGAATGCTGGACCGATCATGGCATCCCAACACTGAAGATCCCGACATCTGAGACGGTATTTTTAACCCCCGCCCTAACGCCCTCTTGTCGGGATTGCGGCGTTGGTCACGTGTCTGCTGGCATCCCGACAGCCAGGACGCTAAACGCATCCCCTGAGCCTATATACGGAGCAGACCACAACTTGTATTGAAAAAAGCTGCGGCTGCTACATTGTAGCACTTCGTATCGTATGCAGATTCAGAGACTCAGTAACACACAGATATACAAGTGACATATATCAAGTTAATCACCAAAGTCTCCTTCTACTTCCTAGTCACATTGTGTTGTGGCTAATACGCATTTTCGGCAAAAAGGACACTCGGTGCTAGAAGATTCTACCTGGCGTGCCAAAAGGGACTGTTTGGTGTGACTGCAGCAAAGATGGTAGAGGGCTCATCTGTATTAACCAAATATCTAAATGGTTTAACAAAAGGAATTTAAAGCAGGTGTTATTTGCAGACATTTCTGAATCTGCTAATAGTTTTGTGATTAGAATTCAGTGATCATAGGGAGTAATTCTGAGTTGATCGCAGCAGGAACTTTGTTAGCAGTTGGGCAAAACCATGTGCACTGCAGGGGAGGCAGATATAACGTGCAGAAAGAGTTAGATTTGGGTGGGTTATTTTGTTTCTGTGCAGGGTAAATACTGGCTGCTTTATTTTTACACTGCAAATTAGATTGCAGATTGAACACACCACACCCTAATCTAACTCTCTCTGCACATGTTATATCTGCCTCACCTGCAGTGCACATGGGGGGTAATTCCAAGTTAATTGCAGCAGGAAATTTTTTAGCAGTTGGACAAAACCATGTGCACTGCAGGAGGGGGGGGGGGGCAGATATAACATGTGCAGAGAGAGATAGATTTGGGTGTGGTGAGTTCAATCTGCAATCTAAATTGCAGTGTGAAAATAAAGCAGCCAGTATTTACCCTGCACAGAAACAAAATAACCCACCCAAATCTAACTCTCTCTGCACATGTTATATCTGCCTCACCTGCAGTGCACATGGTTTTGCCCAACTGCTAACAAAGTTCCTGCTGCGATCAACTCTGAATTACCCCCATAGACATTTGTATGTTGGATAGACTCAATTATCCATCTTTCTTCCAGAAAATGCATTTATCTAGAGCACAAAATTGAATATTATTTATCACCATCACTAATAAGAAAAATACATTTTCTGAAGAGTGACGGCACCAGCTCCAGTGTACTAAAACACTTTCTTAGAAAGCAGTTATTTAGATGTATTTTCATGGCATTTCTGGGATGGTCAATTGCAGCAACATTTTATACTCCAGATTTTTTACCAATGTCCAATCGAGGAACTTTTCCTACACTATATTATACTATTTATTTAGTGCCATAAGTTATTTTTATCTTTTGTTCTGATTATAAAATTCTATACCGCATGTTTCTGTTGTCTTCGTATAGACACTGACTTCATAGGTTAGTTTAGCACTTTAAGTTAAGAGGTGACACATTAATGGAAATAACTGTTGTATATATCTCAGAAGACGCTGCAATATGCCTTTTTTATTTTTTCCCCCCTGCTATGCTCTTTAAAAAATCTCTGAAGTGGCATACATGTGGTATAAAAACACATAATACATATGACATATCATATGTATCTCTACCACACCCGCTCCATGTTAGTGTTAGACGTGATCTGTAAAAAATAGTTATTTCCAATGAAGCTCCATCTTCCTTCTGGTCATATAGAACTTAATACCTTTATGGACACAGAAGACAAAGTGGACTATTTTTTAATAATATTTTTTCTCTGGGTACTTGACTAGAAATATAATCAGCAGTATTTTTGGATATTTGTGAATATATTTAAAATGTGTGTGGGGTTATGGCTGGAAAACCAATTACTTTTAAAACTATAATAAAAGAAATGTATTTGAATGTGTTACACAACACAGTTACCGAATGCCGGAAGAGTGCGATTCATTTTGTGTAGAGATTAAAGGGAATACAATAAAACATTTAAACTGAGAAACCATAAGCATGTTGTCTTTTGTATATTTTATTTGTAGTATTGTTAGCAACCTCTCATATAGTAACAGTTGTGTTCTCACAGATAGGTGCAGGATGCTATGGGTACAGTACATTGATTTGCTGTCATTCAGCTAAATGAAAGATACATAGGAGTCCAGGGCCGGATTAAGGCTTGTGGGAGCCCAGGGCAACGAAGTTGTGGGGCCCCCACTAATAAAATTGCTTCCAAACAGCACCCCCCCCTCCCCCTCCCAGTGCGTGATGTGGCAGGGGCACGTGGCAGCATAAGGACAGGTGCAGGGTAGTGAGGGGTGAAAAGTAGAGGCAGCACGGGTGATGGGTGGGAGGAGATGACGGAGCCCGCGATCTGGGCACCAGCAGGAAGAGAAGAGTGCACCAGACCTTAGCAGCCACCGACCACGGCACCAGCAGGGAGAACACGTCGGCCCTAAGCAGCCACCGATCAGGGCACCAGCAGGGAGAGCACGCCGGCCCTAAGCAGCCACCGATCAGGGCACCAGCAGGGAGAGCACGCCGGCCCTAAGCAGCCACCGATCAGGGCACCAGCAGGGAGAGCACGCTGGCCCTAAGCAGCCACCGATCAGGGCACCAGCAGGGAGAGCACGCCGGCCCTAAGCAGCCACCGATCAGGGCACCAGCAGGGAGAGCACGCTGGCCCTAAGCAGCCACCGATCAGGGCACCAGCAGGGAGAGCACGCTGGCCCTAAGCAGCTACCGATCAGGGCACCAGCAGGGAGAGCACGCCGGCCCTTTAGCAGCGCTGATCAAGGCACCAGCAGGGAGAGCACACCGGACCTTGCTGGAACTGCGGCCAGCTCTGGGTCACTCACTGTCTCGCAGGACTTCACAATCCCGCGAGACTGTATATGTTGTAGCTCCTCGGCGGCCGCTGTTAAGGAGCAGCTGGGCCGCCGAGAAGGGAGAGAACACACTGCACAATTTTAGATAGCAGTGTGTGGGGGCCCCGGGATGACCGCCCCTGTCGCCTTGCCTATAATCCCGCCATGTACGGGTCTATTCATGAATCAGTGAAAAGACTGGAGATGAGAAGTGAGCCTGTGGAGAAGTTGCCCATGGCAACCAATTAGTTGCTCCATACAATTGTATAGTATGTAAAATATAAATGTTACTTCAACGCTGATTGGTTGCCATGGGCAACGTTTCCACTGACTCACTTCTCCACACTTTTCACTGCTTCATGAATAGACCCCATATTTCTAAGAGTAAAGGGCTACAGCTGTAGTCATGCTTATCTTGCTGCAATGCGGCTTCCTTCATGGCATGCTGGGCTGTGACTATTTGCTGCCGGAGATTGCTCCATTAGTTCCCTCAGCAATTAATGGAGCAATCGCGGGCTGTGAATAGTTGCAGCCTGGCATGCCATGCAGCAAACTGTATTGCAGCCTGCCGCATTGCAGCAAAGAAGAGCATGGATACATCAGTACTTGTAATACAGCTTGGCTTAGTGGGTTACACACTATTTACTGGCGGGCGGGATGTCGGCTGTCAAGATCCCGACAGCAGCATCCCACCCGCCAGAAGAAGCAGCCTTCCCCGCAGAGCCGATCTGCGGTGCGGCGCTACGTCCCGTCCCCGCTCCCCACTGCAGTGGTGACAAGGTAGGCGCATCAGAGCAAAGCCACAGACGGGCAGCTGAGCGACGGCTCAGCTGTCCAATAATGTATGAACCATGCATCCTGCCGCTCGTCTATTTGCTGGGGGAGCAATAAAAAGTAAGGCTGGCAGTATTGTTTATATATATATATATATATATATATAAATGTATATACTGTATGTATGAATATATATATATTATGTGTATATATATATATATATATATATGTATATATCTATCTATCATGTAGGTTCAGTATGAAAAGCCGGCGGTCAGTATACCGACGCCGGCATCCCAGTCATGGCAATGCAGACAAGGGTGCGCAGAGCACTTTAACCACCCTCCCATATCCCCTAACCCTCCATGTTCACAGCCTAACCCTAACCTTCCCTACTGGTGGCTAACCCTAACCTCCCCCCCCCCCCCCCCTTCGCGCAGCCTAAACCCAATCCCCCTCCCCCCCGGAGTGTGCCTAAACTTAACACCCGCTCCAGCACACTAAACCTAAACCGGCAGTTCATACTTACCTTCAGAACCTTGGCTGTCGGGATATCTTCGTCTGGATCCTGATCTCTTCGGGATTCTGGCATCGGTATTGCAGCTGGTGGGTCTCCGGTGTCGGTATTACAGCTGCCGGGATCCTGAACGCATACTGTATGTATGTATATATGTGTGTATATGTGTGTGTGTGTGTGTGTATATATATATATATATATAATTCATCTGCCTGCTCTTTATTAGGGGCCCTACTGTCGGAAGTTCCCCGGGCCCCCAATGGCCTTAATCCGGCTTTGCTCCCTCGTGTGCTCCGCCCCCCCACCTCGTAAACCTGCAGTGTCTGCGCTCTGCGAAGACGTGCTGCCCGTGACCTCAGAGGTGGCTGTGGGGAAAGAGTAGTGAGAGGAGCAATGAGGAGCTGGAGGCACTCTGTCTGGCAGATGTATATTATGGGCTCTACCAGGCGTAATGTGTATAATGGGCTCTACCAGGCGTATTGTGTAACATGTGTAATGGGCTCTACCAGGCGTAATGTGTAACGTGTAGTGTGTAACATGTGTAATGGGCTCTACCAGGTGAAATGGGCTCTACCAGGCGTAATGTGTAACATGTGAAATGGGCTCTACCAGGCGTAATGTGTAATGGGCTCTACCATGCGTAATGTGTAACATGTAAAATGGGCTCTACCAGGCGTAATGTGTAACATGTGTTATGGGCTTTACCAGGCGTAATGTGTATAATGGGCTTTACCAGGCGTAATGTGTAACATGTGTAATGGGCTCTACCAGGCATAATGTGTATAGGGGCTCTACCAGGTGCAATGTGTAATGGGCTCTACTAGGCGTAATGTGTAACATGTGTAATGGGCTCTACCAGGCGTAATGTGTATAATGGTCTCTACCAGGCATAATGTGTATAGGGGCTCTACCAGGAGTAATATGTACAAATGGCTCTACCAGGTGTAATGTGTACAAGCGGTTCTACCAGGCGTAATGTGTATAAAGGGCTCTACCTGGCATAATGTGTGTAATGGGCTCTACTTGGCATAATGTGTATAAGGTGCTCTATCAGGTGTTAAGTGTACAAGGGGCCACTCCCAGCTGTTCCATAGAGTTCCACACAGGTTCAAGAGACCTGTCTAAGGTGGCCAGGAGCTAGGGGCGCCAAACTGAGATTTTATCTTGCCCCCCCAAACCAAAAAACGTTCTGACGCCCCTGGTTGCACAGCATGAATCTGCAACTCAGGCTTTACAGAACTCTATGGCAGTCTGGCCCAGTTCTGTTGCCTCAGGGCCCCCCGCTGTATATTCTCAAAAACGTGCTCTTGCACAGATTATGCAAGACGATACGGATACCGATTCTGACACTGCGGACAGTGATGGGGATGTGTTGAGGGGGGCAGCATCTCTTGCAAAAGGGGTGCAGTTGATGATTGAGGCCATTATGGATGTGCTGAATATTACTGATACAACACCTGAGCAGGTTGAGGAGGCTTACTTTACTGAAAATAAGAAAGCCTCGCTAACCTTCCCTGCGTCAAAGGAATTAAATACTATTTTTGAAAAGCTTGGGAAAACCCTGAGAAAAAATTCCAGATCCCTAAAAGGGTCCAGGTGGCGGATAGAAAAAAAATGGGAAAACCCGCCCATTGTTGACGCATCGGTATCCAGACTCTCCAAAAAGATGGTTTTACCTGTTCCAGGATCCACCGCCTTAAAAGAGCTGGTTGATCATAAAATTGATAATACGCTCAAATCCATGTACACAGCTTCAGGGGCTATACTTCGACCCACTATTGCCAGTGCTTGGCTTGCCAAAGCTATAGTAAAGTGGTCAGGCATGTTACTTGAAGATTTGGATACTATGGATAAATCTGATGTGGAATTGTTTTTGCGTCACAATTAGGATGCGGCAGGTTTACTGGTGGAATCCATGAAAGACCTGGGTTCCATGGCTGCAGGAATTTCTTCCATGTCTGTCTCAGCTCGTCGAGGACTGTGGCTGCGACAGTGGTCTGCCGACGCGGAATCCAGGAGATGTGTGGGGACGATACCCTACACAGGTCAGGCTCTCTTTCGGGAAGCGTTAGATGCGTGGATCTCCATGGCTACAGCGGATAAGTCACCTTTTCTTTCCTCAGCTGCACCTGTTACGAAAAAACCCTTTTCTTCAACTGCATCACAGCCCTTTCAGGCAACACCGTCCAACACCTTCTTTAGGGGAGGTCGGCCCAAATCCAAGAAACCTGCTGCTGCTGCGGGTTCCCAGGAACACAAACCTTCTTCAGGTACACCAAAGTCCTCCGCATGACAGTGGACTGCACGCCCCGGAGGTGGGGCCGGTGGGAGCGAGCCTCGGGCATTTCTGTCATGTCTGGGTGTCGTCCGGCCTGGATCCCTGGGTGCAGGATATTGTGTCCCAGGGGTACAGACTGGAATTTCAAGATCTCCCTCCTCACCGATTCTTCAAATCAGGCTTGCCAGCTTTGACGGCAGACAGGACTGTTCTGCAGGCAGCCGTCCAAAAGTTGGTGGAGGCAGTTTATTGTACCGGTCCCTCATATGCAAAACAAAAGTTATTCAAACCTTTTCGTGGTACCGAAACTGGATGGTTTGGTCAGGCCCATTCTGAACCTAAAATCGTAAATCCCTTTCTGAAGGAGTTCAAGTTCAAAATGGAGTCTCTAAGAGCGGTGATATCAGGTCTGGAAGAGGGGAAATTCCTGGTATCCCTGGATATCAAGGATGAGTACTTCCACATTCCGATTTGGCCGCCGCATCAAGCTTATCTCCGATTCACACTGTTGGACTGTCACTATCAGTTCCAGGCCCTGCCATTTGGCCTCTCCACAGCACCAAGGGTATTTACCAGGGTGATGGCGGAAATTATGGTTTTACTCCGAAGACAGGGGGTGAACATAATTCCATATTTGGACGATCTGCTGATAAAGGCATCGTCCAAAGAGAAGCTGTTACAGTCCATTCTTCTCACGACCCACCTGCTCAGGGAACACGGTTGGATCCTGAATCTTCCAAAATCACATTTGGAACCAACCAGGAGCTTGTCCTGTCTGGGAATCATCCTCGACACGGAAGTGCAGAGGGTGTTTCTTCCAGAGGAAAAAGCGTTGGTGATACAAACAATGGTCCGGGATGTCCTGAAGCCAGCCCGGGTGTTGGTTCATCAGTGCATTCATCTTCTGGGAAAGATGGTGCCTCTTACGAGGCTCTACAGTACAGGAGGTTTCATGCTCGGTTCTTCCAACTGGACCTCCTGGACAAGTGGTCTGGATCCCATCTACATATGCACCAGGGAATACGTCTGTCACCAAAGGCCAGGATTTCACTCCTCTGGTGGTCTAAACATTACCATCTTATTTGGAAAAAATATGTATCTTGGTGTGAGTCCAAGAAGTTTCCTACGGTGGAGTTTCAACTGGAACGTTTTCTCCTCTTCCTGCAAGCAGGTGTGGATATGGGCCTGAGGTTGGGTTCCATTAAGGTCCAAATTTCGGCCCTATCCATTTTCTTCCAGAAACAGTTGGCAGCCCTCCCTGAGGTTCAGACTTTTTTGAAGGAAGTTCTCCACATCCAACCTCCCTTTGTACCGAACAATTCACATATCACTATTCAAAGTCCATGGGCGCAAATATAAAAGACAGAAAACAAAAAAACCATATAGTGTATTCTGTTTTAAACTAGACAATATTCAATAAATTGAGGAATTATTGGCCTTGTACTGTAAAATATTGTCTACTGTTTAAGGTAGATAATAAACGTTTTATGGGAGTGGGTCCAACCCAATATGAATACTCCTCCTTATTCCTCCTCTTAATTCCGTCCTTTAGCCTCAGCAACTCATGTAAGAAAATGGAGATTTTCTCATAGTGTAACACCATTTTATTCTAAGACAGCGATAAAAACATTTACAGATGTATAGGTGGTCTCTCACCAATCCAAATGGTCTACAGAACAAGTAGACAAAACAGCAAGATTTTATATAGGCCAGGAGTCCCCGGAACCAGCTGTGAAATGGAATGGTGGTCCTCCTCCTTCCTTCTGTCAGAACCCTCCTATCCAACGCGTTTCAACACCTTTACTGGTGTCTTTTTCAAGGCATAATGAGCGTAAGCTCCTGTCCCTACCTTTATACCCCTTCGAATAAGTATTAGGGTAAAACCTAATTCCAGACATAGATCTTCTACCATCTCCTCCACGTATCCTGCCTAGAGAGAACCTTTCCGTATGTTCATTCCGGTAAACTGTTGTAACTTTCATTTCCCGCCGTTTCACATGTGGGTAAACCTCAGCCGTTGTCCAAATCAAACATAGCCGGAAGTTATCATTTGCATCGCGCCAGGCGGAAGCTGTCATTCTCGGTGGGCCGTAAACAGTCTTCCCCGCCTCCTTCTGCCGTCACTACCAGAAGTTGTCATCTCGGTCCCCGACGGAAGTGATGTTCCGTCTACCGGAAGTGCCTTTATCTGTACATATTTGGTTAGTTCCACAGTAATGAATGTCCTCTAGTGCCCGGGTGGCCATTTTTCAGTAGATCTTTGTATTTAGCATATATACTGCAGGCATGATGTTGTAGTCATATGTGGAATAACAGAAAAACATGCATAAATATACATACATGTATTTTATATGAGCGCCTATGGACTTTGTATGGTGATATGTGAATTGTTCGGATCCAATCAAGTGTAAGGTGACATTTTTCTTTCTCCATTTTAGTCCAAGGAGCAGCCTTGGCGCACTTTGTTTTATCTTACCCTTTGTCTCCCTTTGTACCGCCTACGGCGCCATGGGATCTTACTGTGGTGTTGCAGACTGGTTTGAACCTCTACAGGAGGTTGAGATCAAGTTTCTCACGTGGAAGGCTGTCACTTTGTTGGCCTTAGCTTCTGATAGACATGTGTCGGAGTTGGGGGCTTTGTCATGTAAAGCCCATACTTGATCTTCCATGAAGATAGAGCTGAGCTTCGGACACGTCAGCAGTTTCTCCCGAAGGTTGTGTCGACATTTCATATCAACCAACCTATTGTGGTGCCAGTTGCGACTGACTCCTCAATTTCATCAAAGTCCTTAGATGTTGTAAGGGCTCTGAAAATCTATGTGAAGAGGACTGCTCATCACAGAAAATTGGACTCTGTTTGTCCTGTATGATCCCAAGAAAATTGGGTGTCCTGAGTCTAAGCAGACAATCTCTCGCTGGATCAGCATGCGTATTCTATGGCAGGATTGCCGTGTCCTGCGTCTGTTAAGGCCCACTCTACTCTTAAGGTGGGGTCTTCCTTGGCGGCTGCCCGGGGTGTCTCGGCATTACAAATTTGCCGAGCAGCAACTTGGTCTGGGTCGAACACGTTTGCAAAGTTTTACAAGTTCAATACTTTGGCCTCTGAGGACCTGAAGTTTGGTCTATCAGTTCTTCAGGAGCCTCCGCGCTCTCCCTCCCGTTCTGGGAGCTTTGGTACATCCCCATGGTACTAATGTGGACTCCAGCATCCTCTAGGACGTAAGAGAAAATAGGATTTTGGTTACCTACCGGTAAATCATTTTCCCGTAGTCCATAGAGGATGCTGGGCGCCCGCCCAGCGCTTCGTTTTCCTGGTCCAGTTCAACTTCATTTTAGTGGAGTACTGCATTGTTACTTGGTAAGTAATGTTTCAGCGGTTGCTGAGTTTCAAGCTAGTTAGCTTGATGTGCCTTGTATGTGTGAGCTGGTGTGAATCTCGCCACTATCTGTGTAAAATCCTTCTCTCGAAGATGTCCTTCTCCTCGGGTACAGTTTCTAGACTGAGTCTGGTAGGAGGGGCATAGAGAGAGGAGCCAGCCCACACTCTCAAACTTTTAAAGTGCCAATGGCTCCTGGTGGACCTGTCTATACCCCATGGTGCTAATGTGGACCCCAGCATCCTCTACGGACTACGAGAAAAGGATTTACCGGTAGGTAAGCAAAATCCTATTATTTCCTTGCAACATCCAGAGCAGCAAGGAAAAAATCTGTGTTAAATGCACCCTCTGTGGTTTAACGTGTGGGGAAACCCATGGTTTCCGCCATAGGTGGAATCTTGCCACTCGTGGAAAAGACTGAATAACTGAATAGCTCTGGGTATTAAACCCAGAGCTTCACCCGTGCGGTAAACACTGCTGGTAACTGAATCTGCCTCTTAGTCATTCTTGTGTATTTTTGCTAATTTTCTATTGCTTGTTTAAAAGAGGGTTACAGTATGTTCAGAAAATGTTTTACATTGTTTACCTGCTAATTGTCTTTCCTCCATGGCACTTAGAGGACAGGAAAAGAAAAGTTATGCATATATGTGGGGGAAGCGCTTATGTCACTATACAGATACTGGAATCCTGATCAGAGTAAATCCCGACAGTCAGCATGCCGAGTGACTGGGACTATTCCCACACAACACCCATAGAGTGAGAATAGAACCTGTGGAGAGCCACCAAGTCCGAGCACAGCTAGCCTGCAAGGGTCTTCGGTGCGCTTGCTTCCCCGCCATCCATCTAAACACTGGGATCACGGCATCGGTATGGTGACCAGCGGTATCCCTACCGCCAGTCACCCATGGCCAACCCATATGTGGCCCCTCCTCTTACCTGTGTTGCACCAGAAGCTGTGGCATATCTCAGTTGAAGAACTGTGTAAAGCAGCAGGATGGTCCCCGTACATGCTTTTTTCTCTTACGTCCTAGAGGATGCTGGGGTCCATATTAGTACCATGGGGTATAGACGGGTCCACCAGGAGCCATTGGCACTTTAGGAGTTTAATAGTGTGGGCTGGCTCCTCCCTCTATGCCCCTCCTACCAGACTCAGTTTAGAAATTGTGCCCGGAGGAGGCGGTCACAGCTAGGGGAGCTCTACAGAGTTCTCTTAAAAAATAGTTTTTTATTTCTTTTCAGGTTTTGTTATTTTACATGGAGGCTGCTGGCGACAGCCTCCCTGCAGCAAGGGACAGGGGGGGAACAGTGTCCGCCCTGCTGGGTCTTGAGCCACTGCTCCCGCTGACTGTACGTGAGCTCCAGAGGGGTCTGATCGCGCCACGCCACAGGGGAACGCTCGCCCCAGCAGCCAGCCGCTACCCCCTCAGGTGCTGAAGAAGTGGCGAGTATGTCACTGTCCCCCTTGCAAGAAGGGGGACAGTGTGAAGACGGCGGCTAGAGGGTAGAAGCGCGGTCTTAACCGCGCTCCTGGAAGGCTCAGTGGTACTGCGGTGCGGTGCTGGGGGGGGGGGGGGGCGCCCTGGGCCAGCTCCGGACCCTACACTGGTCACATCAAGCCTGTCGGGGTCTGCGGATCCAGGCCAGCACAACTCCTCCGGCCAGTATAATCATTCAGAGAGCGGGAAGACAGCGCCATTGAGGGGGAGGAGCTTCTCCTCAGAGCGGACACAGCAGCGTTCAGCGCCATTTTTCCTGCCTGCACTCACTACCAAGTGGATCCAGGTCCCTCCAGAGCAATCTCCAGCTATCTGTACAGTACCAGGGGGTTGTAGAAGGGGGGGGGGGGGGGGGAGGCTGTATTATAGACTGTGTTACCTATTAAGGAGCACAGCCAGCACGGGTTTAGGGTCTCCCTATACTCAAATAGCGCTGTGTGTGGGTTGGCTCCAATTTGTGTCTCTCTGCCACTCTTGGGGGGGAACTCTGTCTACATAATACCGTGTGTTTGTGGGGTGTTTGAGGGTTTGTGACAACATGTCTAGGGACACTGTTTCATATGCTGCAGAGGATTTGTCTTCCCAGGAAGACTCCATACCATGTAATCAGGATTGCACTGTTTTAGCGCAGATCCCAGCTAGAGAGCCAGAATGGTTAGTCTCTCTGGGGGGGACTATTTCTCAGATTTCTGATAGGGTGGCTAGGACTGAGCATGCCACTCAGGTCCTCCAGTCCTCTATGGTTGTATGGTCTTATACTGCCTCCTCGGGGTCCCCTGCGGTGCATTCTCACAAACGTGCACTTGCAATTATGCAGGATGACACGGACACCGACTCTGACGCTGCAGATGGTGACGGGGATGTATTGAGGGGGACAGCATCCCTTGCTAAGGGGGTGCAGTTGATGATTGAGGCTGTTAGGGATGTTTTACACATTTCGGACACAGCTCCGGAACAGGTGGAGGAGGCCTTCTTTACAGATAATAAGAAGCCCCCCCCTCACTCTCCCGGCATCCAAAGAATGAAATGCTCTTTTTGAAGGCATGGGAAACTCCGGAAAATATTCCAGATTCCCAAGAGGGTCTTGGTGGCTTTTCCCTTCCCTGAGAAAGATAGAAAGAGATGGGAGTCCCCACCATTCGTAGACGCCTCTGTCTCCATGCTGTCCAAACAGGTGGTATTACCGGTCCCGGGGTCTACCGCGTTAAAGAACCCGGCAGATTGCAAAGTGGATGCTACGCTGAAATCCATTTACACGGCTTCAGGGGCTATATTGCGGCCTACTATAGCCTGTGCTTGGATTGCTAAAGCTATTGCCAGGTGTCAATCACTCTACAGGAGTAGTCGTCTATGCTGGACAAAGGTGACGTTGATTTATTTTTACGTAATATTCAGGATTCTGCAGGGTTCCTGGTGGATTCCATGAAAGACCTGGGTTCCATGGCTGCGGGGATCTCCTCCATGTCTGTCTTGGCTCGCAGGGGTCTCTGGCTGCGCAACTGGTCTGCGGACACGGAATCCAGGAAGTGTGTGGAGGGCCTACCATACAAAGGTCAGGCTCTCTTTGGGGAGGCACTGGATGCGTGGATTGCCACGGCTACCGCAGGTAAGTCTCCTTTTCTCCCCTCAGCTGCACCAGCTACGAAGAAGCCTTTTTCATCTTCCACGTCACAGTCCTTTCGGCCCGCAAGGCCTAGAAAGAATAAGCCTTCGAACACCTTCTTCAGAGGTGGTCGTGCCAAGGGAAAGAAGCCTGCTCCCACAGGTTCCCAGACCCAGAAGCCCGCTTCTGATACCCCTAAGTCGTCCTCATGACGGTGGACAGCTAGGCCTGGAGGAAGGTCAGGTGGGGGCAAGACTCCGGCAGTTCAGCCACGTCTGGGTGTCGTCGGGTCTGGACCCCTGGGTTTTGGATATAGTGTCCAGGGGGTACAGACTGGAGTTTCAAGATACCCCGCCTCACCATTTCCTCAAGTCAGGCTTGCCAGCCCTGCTGGCAGACAGGATAACTCTTCTGGAGGCCATCAAAAAATTGGTGGTGTCAGAGGTCATTGTTCTTGTCCCACCTCAACAGTGGAACAAGGGTTATTATTCGAACCTTTTTGTGGTACCAAAACCGGATGGTTCGGTACGGCCTATTCTAAACTTAAAGTCTTTGAACCCTTACCTCAGGGAGTTCAAATTCAAGATGGAATCTCTGAGAGCTGTCATCTCAGGACTGACGGAGGGCGAGTTCCTGGTGTCTTTGGACATCAAGGATGCTTACCTCCACATTCCCATTTGGGCGCCGCATCAAGCATATCTCAGATTTGCACTGATGGACGATCACTATTAGTTCCAGGTACTGCCGTTTGGCCTCTCTACGGCACCGAGGATCTTCACCAAGGCAATGGCGGAGATGATGGTTCTCCTCCGCAAACAGGGGGTGAACATAATTTCATATCTGGATGATCTCCTGATCAAGGCGTCGTCCAGGGAAAGGTTGTTGCGGCCCATCGCGCTCATGACACAGCTGCTCAGGAAGCACGGTTGGATCCTGAACCTTCCAAAGTCTCATCTGGAGCCGACAAGGCGGCTGTCTTTCCCAGGACCACAGGATGTGTGGCTCTTGGAATCACTAAAAGTGAAATAAGTTCGGAATGAAGAACTCCCACTCTCAGACGAACTGGTAGAGTCCTTAGAGCAATAACAGTATCAAAAATTTTACTGCCATCCACGGCAGTTAAGGAAAAGGAGGAAGGAAGTCTCTCGGTGGGTAGGGACCACCGTTTAACATAGGCTTCAGTAATAAAGTTCCCAGCTGCTCCGGAATCAAGGAGAGCAATGACGTTCCGATAACGTTGAGCAACTTGAAGCGAGACTGGGAGATTACAATCATGAGGAGATGGAGAGGAGATCATTACTCCTAGCCGGCCCTCTCCTGGGCGAGCTAGGGTTTGGAGTTTTCCCGGACGTTCGGGACAGGCATTGATGGTGTGAGACGGAGCTGCACAGTAAAGACAAAGAGACTCAGAGAGACGTCTTCGGCGCTCAGCAGGAGTTAAACGGGAACGGCCAATTTGCATGGGCTCATCTTTAGATGGTGACAGTTGACGAGGAGGAGGAGCAGAAGATTTTGGAGCAGATGATCTTCCACGCTCAGTTGCTCTCTCTCTGAAACGTAAATCAACTTTCGTGCAGAGTGAGATTAGCTCATCTAACTTAGAAGGTAAGTCTCTGGTAGCTAACTCATCTTTAATAAGCTCAGATAAGCCATGCCAGAATGCAGCATACAGGGCCTCGTCGTTCCATGCCAGTTCGGATGCCAGGATCTGGAACTGTATCAGATATTGTCCTACAGTACGTGACCCCTGGCGTAAACGGAGAATCTCGGATGAAGCTGAGGTTACCCGGCCTGGCTCGTCGAAGATGCGCCTGAATGTTGACACAAATGCAGTGTAAGAAGATAGCAGGGTGTCGGACCTCTCCCATAACGGTGATGCCCAGTCAAGGGCGGAGCCACTGAGAAGAGAGATGATGTAGGCAATTTTTGTACGGTCACTGGGAAAATTGCCAGGTTGTAGCTCAAACTGAATCTCACACTGGTTGAGAAATCCCCTGCAGAATCTTGGAGATCCGTCAAATTTTGCTGGCGTTGGAAGATGAAGACGTGGAGCAGAAATGGGTAAGGTGGGTGGGGTTATAGCTGGAGTCACTGTGGTTGACGCACCAGATGCGCCTGATCCACGGAGAGTTGTCTGAATCCCATCCAGCCGAGTAGAGAGATCCTGGAGACAGCGGATGATGTGGCCCTGTGCAGCCTCCTGATGTTCTAGTCGGGCTGCCAGTTCTTGCATCGGCCTGGCCGCTTGATCCTGGTCTCCGGCTGGATTCATTGGGTCAGTGCTTACTGTCACAACTGAGGGCCTGAGCTGACGGGAGGCAGCTTCAGTTGTAGGGGCTGAGATGTACCGGAACCTGGGAGGTTGTATCAGACCCCTGGACATGTAAGTAACATGAATAATAACTGCCCGAAGGCATGACCACGACAACTTGGATAAAAGTCAATGATGTTTATTATGACAACTCCGCAACACAGCAGCAGTAAAAGAAAACGTAAAAGTCAGCAAATAATAAATACAGTTCCTGGGTACTACAGGATGGCAGGAGCCACAGGGCACTGGTAGTGTGAGATAGTTCTTATGATCTTCTAGATGGAAAGTCCTTACCAGGCCCGACTGTAGCAATGGAGATAACCCAGGATTGTGCCAGCTGGTGTTCCAGGAAAAGCTGGGTTGCTGAAGGTAAAACAGCTGCTGTGGATACTGGCTGGAACCAGACTGTTGTTAGCACGGAGTGGATACTGGCTGGAACCAGTTAAATAATAAATGAACTTGGGAGCGATGAAATATGAACTGAAATGTAGAACTTGAGAGCGGAGAAATAATAATACCGGTGGAGAGTGGTAAAGTGTAGAAAGGACACCGGCCCTTTAAGGGAAGCTGTACTCTGCTGAAAGCTGAGCTGGAAGCAGGTAATGTTGTAGCTGGAAACAGATGAATCCACAATGGATTGGAGAGTCAGGCTACACCGCAGGTGGAATGCTGGTGCGGGTCTCTATGGTGGAAGTCTTGAGACAGGAGCTGGAACCTGGAAGACAATCACAGGAGAGAGACAAACAGGAACTAGGTTTGACAACCAAAGCACTGACGCCTTCCTTGCTCAGGCACAGTGTATTTATACCTGCAGCAAGGAAGGGATTGGCTAGGCAATTATGCAGATTAACAATACTGACAACAGATTGGAGGAAATGATCAGCTGACAGAATCCAAGATGGCTGCGCCCATGCAGACACTTGGAGGGAAGTTTGGTTTGTAATCCATGTGGTAATGAAAACAGTAATGGCGGCGCCGGCCACTGGAGACAGGAGACGCCAGGCTGACAAGTGCACATCCAACCACGCGGACACAGCGGAGGCCGCGGCTGACGTAATCGCCACTCTGACACTCTGCATGCAGAAGCTCAGGGACGGCGGCGGAGGCCGCGGGAGACGCCATGCCAGATGTAATATGGCGTTACTGTGACAGCGTCTCAGAGAGACAGGAGAGGATACAGGAATGTACACATCAGGATAACAGATGGGATCCGGTCCTGGAGCGCTGAGCCAGCCTTAGGAGGCATCTGATGGGTAAGAAATGGCGTCCAGATACCCGGATCGTGACACAAATAAGGTGTTTGCATGCATATACATCTAGGATACCTATCTTCATTTACCCATTTGAGTGGGCCATCAGAGTCTGTTAAGATTTACTATCGGGGAAAGACAATACCAGTTCAAGGCACTGTCTTTTGGACTAGCAACAGCCCCTCATGTATTTACAAAAGCCATGGTAATTGTGTCAAGTATTCTAATGAATAAAGGAAGAAATCTCATTGCTTACTGTTCAAAGCAGCGTAAGAGGAGGCACTTCATATAAATCTCCTAAGGGCATTGGAAGTGTTGCAGTACCATGGCTGGGTCATCAAGTGGAAGAAATCCAGGTTGATTCCCGTTTGGGAAATGGAATTTTTGGTCCTAAAATTCAACAGAGAATTGGTCAAATACATTCAGAAGCTAGTCAAAACGGAATTTAGGATTTAGAAGTCAATCAACTCAGTCCATCTGTCCATGGTCTTTTGAAACTATTCAATATGCAAGGTTCCATTCAAGAATGTTAAAAATAAACATACTAAAGTGTTGGTCAGGCTCTAACCATCACCTATTAAAACAGTTCATTACCCTGTTCCCAGAGACAAGACAGTCTCTCAAGTGGTAGACCCATGCACAAAATGCCAGTCTACTGGGTTGGGAGAGGATTGGGGGGGGGGGGGGGGACACGCTCATGGGGAATCGCCATTTTCAGGGGTTTTGGTCCCCAAAGGAAACAAGGCTGCTGATAAACGAGTTGGAATTGAGAGCGGTTCTGAATACATTAAACAAGGTGAAAAACCTTCTTCTGGGGAAGGCAATAAGAATTCAGTCAGACTATGTGACAGCTTTTGTACATCCCTTTGTTTAATGAAGTGTTTCCCAGATGAACTAAAGAGCAAACATAATCTGGGGGACACTTCATTCCTTCTCTCATTGGTTGAATATATGTGAATAATGTTCATAACTTTCTTCAACCTATCCTTGACGCTCTAAGTTCAATCTGATGAGGGGTTTGAGGGGAGAAGCTTTTATACCACTAAAGAATTAGCTCATTTGGCGCTGATGCCTCTAACTCTCACTAACACCATGTGTAATGAAGTGTCCCTCAGATGAAGTCAGAGAAAGAGATTTAAATGGTAAGTAAGTACCAAAGAATCTTATCTTTTCTATGTTACAAATATACAATAACAATGTGAACAAAATAACAAGTTGTTATTAATACTAATTGATAACAAGTATAGGCCCAAATGTATTAAGCCTAAACAAGAGATAAACTGGAGATGAATAAAAGACAGATAAATGACCAGCCAACCTGCTCCTAACTGCCATGTCACAGGCTGTGTTTGAAAAATGACAGTTAGGAGCTGGTTGGCTGGTCATTTATCACTCTTTATCCATCTCCACTTTATCTCTTGTTAAGGCTTAATACATTTGTGCTATAATCACTTGAGTTCATGTGGAAAACAGTAGCCACATATATGTATGTTTTTAATTAATGCTATTTAATAATGAGCACACATCACTGGTACTAGTCTGCTAGTGTAGTGGTACTAGAATCTTATTTTAAACCACTGACCTACGTGGAAACATCTTACAAACTTGAGATTATACAGCTCTTCCTCCTGCCATTTCTGCAAGTCCAGCACTACATCAGTTATGTACTTTGGCACTTTTCTGCTGTGGACTGGTCTAACTTGCAAGATTGCTACTGGCCCAGCCTTTACTTCCCTGACAGGCCTTTTTGCGTGAAACCCTAGATCATTTTAAAATATCCACTGGAATCTTTAAGTGGCTTCCACACTTTCCTTCCCTGTATATTGTTATCTGCCTGCACTCTTCTGAAAAAAATTGTCTACGAGCATTTATATAGAACTTTCTCTTCATATTTTACATAATACCCATTTATCACTTGGCAGGTGCTTCCAGATACTGTGACAAAGAAGAAGTGGATACGTATCACTGTGTTAGGGTCTCCTGCCCTGTGCTGCCACGTCGTCATGGCAACCGGGAGACAAGTGCTAGCGGAGTGACCTGAGCGCAGCTGATACTCCGGTTCGGGTCTTTTGCTGTGCAGTGGTTATAGGCTCTGTGCATGGCAGGGGATCCGGTGCTGGTTTTTGTGCTCACAGTCTGTGAGGTCTGAGTGGGGCGTGGACAGCACCTGCTTTATAAGGCCTCTTCTCAGGGTAAGCAGATGCTGCTGAATCTTTGTTGGTTAGTCAGTTTCTGAAAGTTAGCCAGTACTGTGTAGCTTTGTATTTGTTTGTTGCTTACTGCAAATAGGCCTGGGGATTTGGTATTACACTCTGCCAATCCAGACCTAGCAGTAAGACTGGAGTCAGTCGTTTAGCTTGCTGGGGTTCTGTTACTACTCTGTGAACTTAGCAAGTTTGCGGCTGTATTCTAAGACTTGCCTGTCTAATCCTGTCTCACTGTGCTAGGTGTCAGGGGTCAGTTCAGTGGCAGTAAGCTGAACCTGTGCACTGCAAGTGAGAATTAGGATTGTGGAGACTCTCCTTGTGTCTATCATTCCATCTCTGACCAAGGAGTTTACTGCCACACCCGTTGGTAACCCTTTAGGGTTTTGCTGTTGCCCTTAGCAACAGCATTTCGGGTTCTCTACGTATTAAAACACAACATCTTGCTTTTCCCATCTGAGCAGTTCTAATACAAGGGAGATACCCAGTTCCTTAGCCTCTGGGCTTCTCTGTTCACTTTGTGTGTATTTTGTTAACCTATCACCTTCTGTGTACGTTATGTCATATTCCCCAGTCTTTCTGTAAGTCCATTTGTTTTGCATAACAGTTCAAACACCAGTACATTCCTGCAGGCACTGGAGTGCATAACAGTCCTGACACCAGTACTTTCCTGCAGGCACTGGTGTGCATAACATATTCAGCAGCCTAATACTCCTGTTGAAATTTTGTGGGAATATGGAGCATACCCCTCAAAATACGTTGCAACAGGTGGTCGATCAGGTGCAGGTCCTGACTCGACAATTTAATGATTTGTCCATTAAAATGCACACCTCCCAGGCTGCTGGCGGAGCTCCCGCAGCAGCAGCACCTGCAGGGGTTAAGGAGCCGAAAGTAAATCTCCCGGATCGTTTTTCTGGAGATCGCTCGCAGTTCTTTTGTTTCAAGGAGAGCTGCAAGCTATACTTCCGGCTTAGGCCTCAGTCTTCTGGGTCGGAGATTCAGCGGGTGGGCATAGTGATTTCCTTGCTACAAGGAGACCCACAGGTCTGGGCATATGGGTTGCAGCCTGACTGTCCGTCGCTTAAAAGTGTTGATGCTTTTTTTTACGGCACTGGGCATGTTGTATGATGACCCTGACAAGACGGCCTCAGCCGAGGCTCAGATTTCGATCCTTAAGCAAGGGCGAAGGCCAGTTGAGGTTTACTGTACGGAGTTTCGGAGGTTGGCCCATGATACCCAGTGGAATGACCCAGCCCTGAGACACCAGTACCGAAGAGGTCTTTCTAACCAGATAAAGGACCAACTGGTACAATATCCCTTGCCTGATAGCTTGGATCAGCTCATGCAGTTATCCATCCGGGTGGATAGACGGCTGAGAGAGCGTAGGCTTGAAAGGGAGACTGAGATTTCCTTCCTTCCCAAGGGAACCTCAGACTCTGAGGAATTTTCAGAGAAGCCTATGCAGATTGGGGCTACCCGCCTCTCCTCGCGTGAGAAGACGCGGAGGAGACAGCAGGGGTTGTGTTTGTACTGTGGGAATAAAGGTCATGTGGTAGTATCATGCCCAGAAAAGCCGGAAAACTTCAGGGCCTGAGGGTGATGGGAAATATCCTGTCAGGCCAGAAGTCAGAATTTCCCAAGAAGACTTTTATCATTCCGGTGACCTTGAAGATCCTCGGTCAAACTGTCAAGACTGAGGCCTTTGTGGACAGTGGGGCCGACGGGGTTTTTATGGACCGCCAATTCGCCCTGAAACACTCTGTTCCCTTAGTACCCCTGGCATCGGAAATTGAGATTTGTGGGTTAAACGGGGAACCATTATCCCAAGGTAAAATTACCTCTTGCACTAGCCAGATTTCTTTGTTTATTGAAGCCACACACTCTGAAAAATTGTCCTTTTATGTGACTGTCTGTACTTTTGCCCCATTGGTGTTGGGGTTACCCTGGTTAAGGGACCACAATCCTCAATTTGACTGGGTCTCTGGGGAGATTCTTAGTTGGGGTACTGATTGTTTCAGGAGTTGCTTGAGCCTTCCAGTCAGGCTCTCGCAGCTAAGTTTGCCAGGATTGCCAGGGTGTTATGCAGATTTTGCGGACGTGTTCTCCAAAAAAGTTGCAGAGGTACTACCTCCCCATCGCCCCTATGACTGTGCCATTGATTTGTTGCCAAATGCTAAGCTTCCCAAGAGCAGGTTGTACTCCCTGTCACGTCCTGAGACTCAGGCTATGGCAGAGTACATTCAGGAGAACTTGGCTAAGGGATTTATCAGACCTTCACAGTCTCCAGTTGGGTCGGGGTTCTTCTTCGTGGGTAAAAAGGACGGTTCGTTGCGACCCTGCATCGACTTCAGGGAATTGAACCGTATCACGATTAAAAACTCATACCCACTGCCTCTCATTTCGGTCTTGTTTGACCAGCTTCGTACTGCCACCATTTTTTCTAAGATTGACCTACGCGGTGCATACAATCTAATCCGAATAAGAGAGGGGGATGAATGGAAGACTGCCTTTAATACCCACTCAGGGCATTATGAATATTTGGTGATGCCTTTTGGGCTCTGTAATGCCTCGGCAGTCTTCCAGGATTTCATGAATGATGTGCTCAGGGAATATTTGGATAGATTCTTAGTTGTATACTTAGATGACATCCTAATCTTCTCCGATTCCCTGGAGGAACATCGGAAGCATGTACGCTTAGTCCTCCAGAAACTCAGAGACCACCGGCTTGGGGCGAAGCTGGAGAAGTGCGAATTTGAAGTTCAGCAAATCGCATTTCTAGGATATATTATCTCCCCAGAAGGTTTCCAAATGGAGGGTTCCAAGGTACAGGCAGTCCTGGATTGGGTGCAGCCCACTAGTTTGAAGGCGCTTCAGCGTTTCCTGGGCTTTGCGAATTTTTATAGACGATTTATCGCTGGATTTTCGTCTATAGTGGCGCCCTTGGTGGCACTCACTAAGAAAGGGGCGGATGTTGCTCACTGGTCTTGTGAGGCTAAAGCGGCTTTTGCCCGTCTCAAAAGGGCATTTGTTTCGGCCAAGGTGCTGCGACACCCAGATCCAGAGCGTCCTTTTGTGGTGGAGGTGGATGCCTCTGAGATGGGTATTGGGGCAGTGCTTTCTCAGATGGGAGTGTCTGATAATCGCCTTCATCCCTGTGCTTACTTTTCCCGTAAATTTTCGCCTGCCGAGATGAATTATGACGTGGGTAACCGGGAATTGTTGGCTATTAAGGATGCACTCGAGGAGTGGAGACACTGGCTTGAGGGGGCTAAGTTTGTGGTCTCAATTCTCACTGACCATAAGAATCTGGCATATTTAGAGTCAGCGAAGCGTCTCAATGCCAGGCAGGCACGATGGGCTTTGTTTTTTGCTCGCTTTAATTTTTTGATAACATATCGCCCTGGGTCAAAAAACATCAAGGCTGATGCGCTCTCGCTGAGTTTTGCTCCAATCCAGAAGACCACCGAGGAGCCGTTGCCCATTGTTTCCCCATCATGTATTAAAGTGGGCATTACCCAGGACCTCTTATCATTAGTCCTTAGAGCACAGGAGCAGGCTCCTCCAGACCTTCCGGTAGGTCTTTTGTTTGTGCCTCCTAGGTTAAGACAGCGAGTGTTCCTGGAATTCCATGCCAAGAAGTCTGCAGGTCACCCGGGTATTGCCAGAACTCGGGAGTTGCTATCTAGGGCGGTGTGGTGGCCCTCGGTGGCTAAGGATGTGGATCAGTGGGTTCGGGCATGTGACATCTGTGCCCGAAATAAGACTCCTAGAGGGGTTCCGGTTGGCCCATTACATCCACTCTCTATCCCATCTAAGCCATGGACCCACATTTCAATGGATTTTGTGGTGGACTTGCCCAAATCCTCGGGGATGACAGCCATCTGGGTTGTCGTTGACAGGTTTTCGAAGATGGCGCACTTCGTTCCACTGGTTGGGCTGCCATCGGCCAGACGCCTGTCTGAATTATTTATGCTGCATGTTGTGCGTCTCCACGGGTTGCCACTTGATGTGGTCTCTGACCGCGGATCCCAGTTTGTGGCCAAATTCTGGAGGGCATTTTGTTCCGATCTCCAGATTTCTGTCAGCTTGTCGTCGGGCTACCATCCGCAGTCTAATGGGCAGACTGAAAGGGTGAACCAGTCCTTGGAGCAGTTCCTCAGGTGTTATGTCTCCAAGTGTCAGACTGACTGGGTTGCTCATCTGTCCATGGCGGAGTTTGCCTATAACAACGCGGCTCACTCTGCTACAGGGATCTCTCCATTCCTTTGTGTGTATGGGCATCATCCTAAGGCCAATTCTTTTGTCCCCCTGGACTCCACGCCTGGTGGTTCCTCTGTGGTTTCGGTCCTTAGAGGTATTTGGCGGAAAGTGAAGAAAGCCCTTGTGTCTGTGTCATTAGTGACCAAAAGGGTTTTTGATAAGCGGAAAAGACCCTGCAGCTTCAAATTAGGAGACTTCGTCTGGTTGTCTACCAAGAATTTGAAGTTGAGACAGCCATCTCATAAGTTAGGCCCCCGGTTCATCAGCCCTTATAAGATCACCAGGGTTATCAATCCGGTGGCATTTCAGTTAGATCTGCCCCGTTCTTTGGGTATCAATAAAACCTTTCATTGTTCCCTTTTAAAACGGGCGATTAGTAATCCTTCTTCCAGTGGAAGACCTTCCCCTCTTCTGATACGTGGCCAGAGGGAGTTTGTTGTTGAAAGGATTCTTGACTCCAAGGTGGTTCGGGGTCGGCTGTCATTTTTGGTGCACTGGAAGGGGTATGGCCCGGAGGAGCGGTCGTGGGTGCGCAGTTGTGATCTTCATGCCCCCAGACTGATACGCTCTTTCTTCTCGCAGTTCCCCGATAAACCCGGTGGTAGGGGTTCTTTGACCCCTCGTCAGAGGGGGGGTACTGTTAGGGTCTCCTGCCCTGTGCTGCCACGTCGTCATGGCAACCGGGAGACAAGTGCTAGCGGAGTGACCTGAGCGCAGCTGATACTCCGGTTCGGGTCTTTTGCTGTGCAGTGGTTATAGGCTCTGTGCATGGCAGGGGATCCGGTGCTGGTTTTTGTGCTCACAGTCTGTGAGGTCTGAGTGGGGCGTGGACAGCACCTGCTTTATAAGGCCTCTTCTCAGGGTAAGCAGATGCTGCTGAATCTTTGTTGGTTAGTCAGTTTCTGAAAGTTAGCCAGTACTGTGTAGCTTTGTATTTGTTTGTTGCTTACTGCAAATAGGCCTGGGGATTTGGTATTACACTCTGCCAATCCAGACCTAGCAGTAAGACTGGAGTCAGTCGTTTAGCTTGCTGGGGTTCTGTTACTACTCTGTGAACTTAGCAAGTTTGCGGCTGTATTCTAAGACTTGCCTGTCTAATCCTGTCTCACTGTGCTAGGTGTCAGGGGTCAGTTTAGTGGCAGTAAGCTGAACCTGTGCACTGCAAGTGAGAATTAGGATTGTGGAGACTCTCCTTGTGTCTATCATTCCATCCCTGACCAAGGAGTTTACTGCCACACCCGTTGGTAACCCTTTAGGGTTTTGCTGTTGCCCTTAGCAACAGCATTTCGGGTTCTCTACGTATTAAAACACAACATCTTGCTTTTCCCATCTGAGCAGTTCTAATACAAGGGAGATACCCAGTTCCTTAGCCTCTGGGCTTCTCTGTTCACTTTGTGTGTATTTTGTTAACCTATCACCTTCTGTGTACGTTATGTCATATTCCCCAGTCTGTCTGTAAGTCCATTTGTTTTGCATAACAGTTCAAACACCAGTACATTCCTGCAGGCACTGGAGTGCATAACAGTCCTGACACCAGTACTTTCCTGCAGGCACTGGTGTGCATAACACACTGCTTATGGGAATGCCATTTGATTGGATACTTTTGGCCCTCTGTTCAAGTGTACTGTATGTAGATATTTGACTATAATCCATTTACCCCTGAATGGACAGTTATAGGGATGTTACCTCAGGGCCAACATGTGAAAAAGGGATGTAGGAGCCATCAGTATACCAAGAAAGAACACAATTCTACAAATATCCTCCACAGTTATCTCTATTCTTAGAAAAATTATTAGTTATTCAGAGTATTATTCAGGGTTTTACACTCTATTCAGGGTATTATTAGCCATCAATGCAGCCGAGAGGAAGACAATTCAACAGATATTTTTTCCAAGAATAGGGATAGCTGTGGAAGATATATCTTTCCTGTTTAAAATGGATTGCGTAGGAACATTGCTAAACAAGGAAATGAACACTGAATGTTTTTCTCCATATGGGAGAGTTATGTTGATACGCTCTCTATTCCCACTAAAACTCAAATAAAAAATTGTCTCCAATGCACTACCTGGTGTAAACTCAGAATGGTGGCTGCTGACACCCTATCGCCTGCCTGACGACAGTTGCTTGATATACTTCTTCTTGAAAGTGTAGGTGTTTCCTTTTTTCTCCTTTTTGACATCCGCCTCCCCCCTAGGCATGACATTCTAAGCTCTTTAACATTTGACCATATTTTATTACTTTCTTTCAGCTTCTAGATCTTATGGCTTACATTGTTTTCATGATATGTTTAATGTGACAACTAGACAGTTTGATATGATCAAATATTGCTATTCATTTTGCTTCTAAAACTGTCATTTATGTTTCTGTATTTTGCTACCATTTATGACAATAAAAATGCAAAAAAATAAATTAAATAAAAGTATCTCTTGGCAGAACGCTGCGGATTTCTAACATGCTACTGCCTCCAAAATTCAAACCATAAATCTGTAATTGTTGTGGTACCCTCTTTTAAGAAATTCTTCAGAAATCCTTCCACCTTTGTGCCTCCTGATGAGCAAATTTTTTAATAATTATCTGCAATTTGCTTCTCTTGGATTGGGCAACATTACAATGGATTTCCACAGTCATCATTTACTGCAACCAAGAAAAAAACAGATATTAACACATATCACAGAAAATAAGATTTTGGTTACCTACCAGTAAATTATTTTCTCGTAGTCCGTAGAGGATGCTGGGGTCCACATTAGTACCATGGGGTATAGACGCATCCACCAGGAGCCATTGGCACTTTAAGAGTTTGAGAGTGTGGGCTGGCTCCTCCCTCTATGCCCCTCCTACCAGACTCAGTCTAGAAACTGTGCCTGAGGAGACGGACATCTTCGAGAGAAGGATTTAACACAGATAGTGGCGAGAATCTTACCAGCTCACACATACAAGGCACATCAAGCTAACCTAGCTTGAAAACTCAGCAACCACTGAAACATTACTTACCAAGTAACAATGCAGTAATCAACTAAAACAAAGTTGTACTGAACCAAATAATGATAGCAGGAAAACGAAGCGCTGGGCGGGCGCCCAGCATCCTCTACGGACTACGAGAAAAGGATTTACCGGTAGGTAACCAAAATCCTATTTTCTCTTACGTCCTAGAGGATGCTGGGGTCCACATTAGTACCATGGGGATGTACCAAAGCTCCCAGAACGGGAGGGAGAGCTCGGAGACTCCTGCAGAACTGATTGGTCTCTGATGATCTGAAGTTCAGTCAAAGTATTGAAATTGTAGAACTTTGCAAACGTGTTCGACCCAGACCAAGTTGCAGCTCAGGAAAAGTTGTAAAGATGAGACACCCCAGGCAGACGCCCAGGAAGACCCTACCGTACGAGTAGAGTGGGCCTTGACAGATGTAGGACATGGCAATCCTGCCATAGAATACGCATGCTGGATAGTGAACCTGATCCAGCGAGAGATCGTCTGCTTAGAAGCAGGACACCCAATCTTCTTGGGATCATACAAGACAAACAGAGAGTCCGATTTTCTGTGACGAGCAGTCCTCTTCACATAGATTTTCAGAGCCCTTACAACATCCAAGGACTTTGATTAAATTGAGGAGTCAGTAGCCACTGGCACCACAATAGGTTGGTTGATATGAAATTACGACACAACCTTCGGAAGAAACTGCTGACGTGTCCGGAGCTCAGCTCTAACTTCGTGGAAGATCAAGTATGGGCATTTACAGGACAAAGCCCCCAACTCCGACACACATCTAGCAGAAGCTAAGACCAACAACGTGACAGCCTTCCATGTAAGAAAGTTAACCTCAACCTCCTGTAGAAGCTTGAACCAGTCCGATTGGATGAACTGCAACACCATGTTAAGGTCCCAAGGTGCCGTAGGCTGGCACAAACTGAGGTTGGATGCGCAGAACTCCCTTTAAAAAGGTCTGAACCTCAGGGAGGGCGGCCAATTGTTTCTGGAAGAAAATGGATTGGGCCAAAATCTAAACCTTCACATATCCCAACCTCAGGCCCATATCCACACTGGCTTGTAGGAAGAGGAGAAACCGTCCCAGTTGAAACTCCACTGCAGGAAATTTCTTGGACTCACAGCAAGATACATATTTTTTCCAAATTTGACGGTAATGTTTAGACGTTACTCCTTTCCTAGCCTGTATCAGGGTAGGAATAACCTTGTTTGGAATGCCCTTTCGAGCTAGTATCAGGCGTTCAAACTCCATGCCGTCAAACGTAGCTGCAGTAAGTCTTGATAGGCGAACGGCCCCTGCTGCAGCAGGTCCTCCCGAAGAGGAAGAGGCCACGGCTCTCCTTGCAGTAGATCCAGAAGATCCGCGTACCAAGCCCTTCTTGGCCAGTCTGGAGCAATGAGGATCGCTTGAACCCTTGTTCTCCTTATGAGCTTTAGAACCCTTGGGATGAGTGGAAGTGGAGGAAACACGTACACTGACTGGAACACCCACAGAGTCACTAGGGCGTCTACCGCCCTGCTTGCAGGTCCCTCGACCTGGAACAATACCGCCAAAGCTTCTTGTTGAGACGAGAGGCCATCATGTCGATCTGAGGTATGCCCCAAAGATCTGTTACCTCCTTGAACACCTCCGGATGGAGACCCGACTCCCCTGGATGGAGATCGTGCCTGCTGAGGAAGTCTGCTTCCCAGTTGTCTACTCCCGGAATGAAGATTGCCGACAGCGCCAACGCATGTTTTTCAGCCCAGAGGATGATTCTTGTTACCTCTGACATTGCAGCTGTGCTCTTCATTCCGCCCTGTCGGTTTATGTAAGCCACTGTGGTCACATTGTCCGACTGTACTTGAACGGCCTGATTTCTCAGAAGATGGGCCGCTTGGAGAAGACAGTTGAAGACGGCTCTTAGTTCCAGAATGATATATCGGCAGGCCGGCTTCCAGACTTGACCACCTTCCTCGGAAGGTTTCCCCTTGAGTGACTGTGCCCCAGCCCCGGAGACTTGCATCGGTGGTTAGAAGGATCCAGCCCTGAATCCCGAACCTGCGGCCCTCCAGAAGGTGAGGCAGTTGCAGCCACCAGAGGAGTGAAATCCTGGCCTTTGGTGACAGACGTATTCTCTGGTGCATGTGTAGATGGGATCCCGACCACTTGTCCAGGAGGATCCAGGTTGAAAGGACCGAGCGTGAAACCTCCCGTACTGCAAGGCCTCGTAAGAGGCCACCATTTTTCCCAGAAGGCGAATGCACTGATGAACCAACACCCGGGTTGGCTTCAGGACATCCCGGACCATTGTTTGTATCACCAACGCTTTTTCCGCTTTTTCCTCTGCAAGAAACACCCTCTTCACTTCCGTGTCGAGGATCATTCCCAGAAAGAACAACCTCCTGGTTGGTTCCAAATGTGATTTTGGAAGATTCAGGATCCAACCATGTTCCCTGAGAAGCTGGGTCGTGAGAGCTATGGACTGTAGCAGCTTCTCCTTGGATGATGCTTTAATCAGCAGATCGTCCAGATATGGAATTATGTTCACCCCCTGTCTGCGGAGGAGAATCATCATTTCCGCCATCACCTTGGTGAATACCCTCGGTGCTGTGGAGAGACCGAATGGCAGGGCCTGGAACTGAAAATGACAGTCCAACAGAGTGAATTGAAGATAAGCCTGATGCGGCAGCCAAATCGGAATGTGAAGGTATGCATCCTTGATATCCAGGGATACCAGTAATTCCCCCTCCTCCAGACCTGATATCACTGCCCTTAGAGACTCCATTTTGAACTTGAACTCCCTCAGAAAGGGGTTTAGTGATTTTAAGTTCAGAATGGGCCTGACCAAACCATCCGGTTTCGGTATCACGAAAAGGTTCGAATAGTAACCTTTGTTTTGCATATGAGGTGGTATTGGCACCAGGCAGGATAACACCCAGACATGACTGAAATGCCTCGCTCCCACCGGCCCACCTCTGGGGCGTGCAGTCCACCGTCATGCGGAGGACTTTGGTGTACCTGAAGCAGGTTTCTGTTCCTGGGAACCTGCAGCCGCAGGTTTCTTGGACTTGGGCCAACCTCCCTGAAAGAAGGTGTTGGACGGCTTGGCCTTTCTGGGCTTGGTAGACCGAAAGGGCTGTGATGTAGCTAAAGAAAAGGGTTTCTTCAGAGCAGGTGTAGCTGAGGGAAGAAAAGGTTACTTACCAGCCGTAGCCGTGGAGATCCACGCATCTAACGCTTCCCCAAAGAGAGCCTGACCTGTGTAGGGTAGGGTCTCCACACTTCTCCTGGGATCCACGTCGGCAGACCACTGGCGCAACCACAGTCCTTGACGAGCTGAGACAGACATGGAAGAAATTCCTGCAGCCATGGAACCTGGGTCTTTCATGGATTCTACCATAAATCCAGCCGAATCCTAAATGTTACGTAAAAACAATACAATAGTATCCAAATCTTCAAGTAACGTGCCTGACCACTTTACTATAGCTTTGGCAATCCAAGCACTGGCAATAGTGGGACGTAGTATTGCCCCAGAAGCCGTGTACATGGATTTGAGCGTATTATCAATTTTACGCTCTTTCAAGGCGGTAGATCCTGGAACAGGTGAAACCACCTTTTTTGAGAGTCTGGATACTGACGTGTCAACAATAGGCGGGTTTTCCCATTTTTTCCTATCCTCTACTGGGAAAGGAAATGCCACCAGAACCCTTTTAGGTATCTGGAATTTTTTATCCGGGTTTCCCTTTTCAAAAATAGCATTTAATTCCTTTGACGCAGGGATGGTTAGCAAGGCTTTCTTATTTTCAGTGAAGTAAGCCTCCTCAACCTGCTCAGGTGTTGTATCAGCAATATTCAACACATCTCTAATAGCCTCTATCATCAACTGCACCCCTTTAGCAAGAGATGCTGCCCCCCGCAACACATCCCTGTCACCGTCTGCAGTGTCAGAATTGGTATCCGTATCATCCTGCATGATCTGCGCAAGAGCACGTTTAAGTGAATATACAGTGGGGAGCCCTGAGGTACGAGAACTGGGCCAGACTGCCATAGAGTTCTGTAAAGCCTGAGTTGCAGATTCATTTTGTGCAACCCTATTTGAAATCTGAGAAATCATAGCTTTGATAGAGGATAGATAATGATTCAGGCTCCCTTGCTGGAATCTGTGCTAAACCAGTGCAATCCTGATTACATGGAGTGGGATCATCCTGAGAGGACATATCCTCTGCAGCATATGACACAGAGTCCCTGACATTGCTTAATGGAGACCACAGACACTATACACACACACACACACACACACACACACACACGGACAGAGTTTCACCCCCAACCCTCTGGTACCGTGAGAGATAGCTGGAGTTGCTGTGGAGGGACTTGCTCTTCCTGGACAGCACTGTGCAGGCAGGAAAATGGTGCTGAAACGCTGCTGGATCCGCTCTGAGGAGAAGCTCCACCCCCAAAATGGTGCTGTCTTCCCGCTCTTCACAAGGATTATACTGGCCTGAGGTAAAATGCTAGCTGAGATCCACGGACCCTGACAGGCTTGCTGACTAGTGCAGGGTTCAGGCGCTGGCTCAGGGTGCCCCTCACAGCTCCGCACTAAGTACCGCTGAGTCTCCGGAGCACAGTTAGTACTGCGCTCCTAAGCCTGTTGCCGCCATCTTCACACCGGCCCCCCGCTTGTTAGGGGGGTCGGTGACTCACTCGCCACTGATCTTTAGCTCTGTAATGGGGTGGCAGCATGCTGCTGAGGTGAGCGATCCCCTGTGGCGGATCCCCTCAGGAGCTCAGTGTCCTGTCAGTGGAGATAGTGGCTCAGACCCCACAGGGCGGAAACTTAGTCCCACGATGCAGGGAGGCTGTTGCCAGCAGCCTCCCTGTAAAATAATAAACTCTAAAAAAAAAATAAAAAAAAAACTTTACTAAAGAAGCTCTGTAGAGCTCTCCTAGCTGTGACCGGCTCCTCCGGGCACATGTTCTAAACCAAGTCTGGTAGGTGGGGCATAGAGGGAGGAGCCAGCCCACACTCTCAAACTCTTAAAGTGCCAATGGCTCCTGGTGGACCCGTCTATACCCCATGGTACTAATGTGGACCCCAGCATCCCCTAGGATGTAAGAGAAAAGGGTGGATTCCCACAGATAGACATCATGGCAATACAAGAATACTGGCAATACTCAAAGAAATTTCTGAACGACAAATAGGACAAGGAGAACATCTTCAGGTACCAGCACTGACCCTACATATCAAAACACCCCCACACCCACTACAAGAAGAAATGCGTCTACCATCATCACATCGCCCCAATACTTTGAGAAGAAGATACATTCAACAATAAAATTACCAGACTCCACAATGGAATTACAATTTGGATTATCCACATCATCAGGGCCACAGTAGTAGCTTCCAGTTTTGCATCTAGAACCTGACTTGGAAAAGGTACTTTCTGAAAAATTCTTACTGTCAACATTGGATCAACTATCATACCCACATTTGTCCATAGCAACCTTAACAAACATTTAACATTAGGGGTCTATTTATTAAGTCTTAGATGGAGATAAAGTCCCAGCCAATCTGCTCCTAACTGACATGTCAGGCTGGGTTTGAAAAATGGCAGTTAGGAGCCGATTGGCTGGCACTTTATCTCCGTTAACTTTATCTCCATCCAAGGCTTAGTACATAGACCACTTAATACCACGTTCTCAAAAGGAAGCTATTTAGAAACATTCCACAGCCTTATTCAGAGAGATCTGGGTTTAATAAAAACAGCCAATAACCGGTAGAAAAACCTCAAAATGAATGAACAGAGAACTATGAAGAAATTAGATCATGATATTGGAGTATATGCATCAACACTTGGAGAAAGACAAAGACAGAGATAAAGTACCAACCAATCAGAACTGCCATGTTACAGGCTGTTTAAAAAAATGACATGTAGCAGGTGATTGTTTGGTAGGTTATCTCTGTCCAAGCATTGATACATATGCCCGTAAGACCAGCTGACAAAGAAGGAGGAACAGTGGTACTTCATAGAACCAACTATGATGAAGAAATTGATAGATTACTACACTATAAAGACACCAAACCAACACTTTCTAATGTTGATTCTATTTATATTTAAAATAAGCCCTAAACAAAGGAGTACTTTTAAAAATAGAACTTCTATAAATACAGTTCAACAAAGGATTCCACACATATACTGTACTTCCTACCTCCTCAAGTTACACTATCACCACATTAAGTCCTCTGGCCATCTAGTCATCTCTGGTATAGATTCATTGACATCCACTTTCCATAAGTACATGGGCACCTATCTTTATAAATTCATGGTCAGACTTCCCACTTAAGGGATTATTTATTTATTAACAGTTTCTTATATAGTGCTACATATTCTGTTGCACTTTACAATTTGACACAACAATGATAAAACAAAAATGGGTAATAACAAACAGTCTTATAGGTAGGACGGCCCTGCTCACAAGCTTACAATCTATTGGGAAATAGGCATTGCTACACAAGGATAGGTGCTGTCTATTGCATAATCGTTTACCAAATTGCAAAGGTTCTTGGTGGGCGGTATCATAAGGTTACACAGTGATGTTGGGCTGGGGTCAGGAGGATGAGAAAGTGAAGAAAGAGAAAATATGTGATGATATGTGTGGGCTGTTCAGAGGGGATGGAACTGGATAGGAAAGCTTATGAAGGTTGAGCGAGCGGTTCTGGCTAGCTTCAGGAAAGCTATAGTAGCCTGAAGAGGTGAGATTTCAGGGAACGCTTGTAGCTTTGGAGACTATGGGAGAGTCTTATTGTGCATGGTAGAGCAATCCACATAGTGAGTGCAGCCCAAAGAAAGTCCTGCAATTGTGAATGGGAGCAAATAATGTCTGATTATCAAAGTAAAAAAAAAAAAAAAGATCATGTGAGATGAAAACAATGCAACACAGAAGTGGCTTCCTTAGATATCTCTATACCTATACACGTTCTGTAAGCATCTTACCACTATTTTCACCTAGAGAATCAACTAGAAGACCAAGAATGTAAGTTAATTTAAACAGCATCAGTTTTATTTTGGAGCATAATTAATTTAAAGTTAAGGGCTGTTTTTACTTGCAAAATCAGAGCATAGTCATGAACAGGCCCGCCATCAGGGGGAGACTGTTGGGCCTGGAGTCCGGGGCCGAGACAGAGAAGGGGGCCTGGCCCTACAACGAATGCGTGAAACACAATAGCCCCGCCCACTGTCTTTTTGGACTCCGGAGGTAATGGTTATGGCCCTGCAATCTGGCCCCGTATGCAGCCAACAACTACTTTAAAAAAAAAAACTACATGTTCATCATCCCTGATGTAGCGGACCAGACTAGACTAAACAATGCCTATAGCAGCTCTCAATAAGAGCTGCTGCTTTGGGACTGGAGAAGAGTAGTGCTGAAGGGAGGTGGTGCGTTGCCTGTAAGGAGGAGGATGATCGGGGCAAAAGGAAACCAGTGCAGTTAGGACCACCCTTTTAGCCCACAACCAAGGTCAGTACTTATCTTCTGTATTCTAGTCAGGGCTGGGTCAGGCATCAGGATGCTCTCTCTCTTCCTCTATTACCCCTCAATCTCTCACTCACTCTCTCATTTCCCCTTATTCATTCTCCCTCTCACACTCTTCCATTTCACCTATTCATTCTCTCACTCTCTCTCATTCCTTCCCCCCCCCCATTGCCCCTATTCATTCACTCTCACACACACTCTTCCATTTCCCCCTATATATTCTTTCTTCTCTCTCTCACACACACTCTTCCATTTCTTTTTATTCTCTCTCTCCCATTCCTTCTCTCACTCTCCCATTTCCCCCTTTTCATTCTCTCTCACTCTCTTCCATTTCCCTATATTCATTCTCTCTCACTCGTTCTCTCTCACACACTCTCTCATACACGCTCTCTCTTCCATTCCCCCCTATTCATTCTCTTCCATGCACACACACTCTCCCATTTCCCCGTATTCTCTCACTCTCTCCCATCTGCCCCTATTCCTCTTCCTCTCTCTCTCCCGTCTGCCCCTATTCCTCCTCCTCCTCCTCCTCTCTCGCCCATCTCCCCCTATTCCTCCTCTCTCCCGTCTGTTCCCCCCTATTCAACCTCTCTCTCTGATCACCCTATTCCTCCTCACTGTCTCCCACCTATTCCTTCTGTTTCTCCCTACCATCTCTCTCTATTGCTCTCACTCCCCCCCTACCCCCCAAATGGGAATCACGATGGGGGGCCCTGCATATTTGCCAGTCCCCGGGCCCCATAGTTTCTGATGGCAGCCATGGTTATGGGTACATGCTTTGCATGAGTTATGCAATACTTTTGTCAGGATCTTGGATTATTTCATGCATGTACTAAGTGTTCCTTGTACCTTACCTTCTGTTCTGCAGAGATTTCAGGATTTCTCTCAGTCTTGTAAGCACCATGCAGACTTCAGTTTCAAAGCTACAGCATGTATCTGTGTTACTCTCTCCTAATTAAGCCACCTGTGTAGGTTTCCATTGTGCAAGTTATCAGCAGGATCTGTGTACAGCTTCTGGTATCCCTGTTCATTGTGTTCACAAGAAGTTGTAGCAGCCATGTTTCCTGGGCAGCTAATCAGACAATTCACCAGTACGAGTGCTGGTTACTCTCAGCTTGATCCTTCCACCAATGGCAGTCTACCTAAAGGTATAAATCAGGTCTCTAGGGACAGGAAGGGGCCTATGCAACTGGTCACATAGTGTGACAAGTGAACCTGTTTTGCCCCTTCCGTGTGGCACTATCCGGTCCTGCATATCCTCAGCTGGTAACCAGTCCGGTCCTGCATATCCTCAGCTGGTAATCAGTCAGGTCCTGAATATCCTCAGCTGGTAATCGTCCGGTCCTGCTGTATTCCTCAGCCGGTAGCCAGTCCGGTCCAGCAGCATCTTTTCAGCTGGTAGCCAGTATGGTTCAGCTGTATTCTTCATCTGGTAGCCAGTCCTGTCCAGCAGCATCTCTTAAGCCGGTAGCCAGCTCAGTCCAACAGCATCTCTTCAGCAGGTAGCCAGTCTGGCCAAGCTGCATTCCTCAGCTGGTAGCCAGTCTGGCCCAGCTGCATTCCTCAGCCGGTAGCCAGTTCGGTCTAGCACAATATCTTCGGCCGGCAGCCAATCCAGTACAGCTGTATTCCTCAGCAGGTAGTCAGTTTGGCCCAGCAGCATCCCTTCAGCTGGTAGCCAGTCTGGCCCAGCTGCATTCCTCAGCCGGTAGCCAGTTCGGTCTAGCACAATATCTTCGGCCGGCAGCCAATCCAGTACAGCTGTATTCCTCAGCAGGTAGTCAGTTTGGCCCAGCAGCATCTCTTCAGCTGGTAGCCAGTCCGGTCCAGCTGTATTCCTCAACTGGAAGCCAGTCCAGTCCAGCTTTCTTCAGCTGGTAACCAGTCCAGTACATTACCACTGCGTTGTTCATTACCCTGAACTCATATCAAAGACAGTTCTCACTGCTACCCAAATCCCATGCAAATGAGCTATATTCAGCCATCTCAACTCCAGTTCCAAGCCTCAGACCCTTATCATTGGTGATCACCTGACCCAGGTAACCAAGTAACCTATATGCTATAACAACCTCTTTTTAGACAGGATCTTAATTTGTTAAGACTACATACAGTAGATGATGTAATTTGATAATGATAATGAATCCTTAAATCCAACTCAACAAAACAAGAAAATTGTCTCAATTTGAATCTGAAGATTTTTTATTCTGTGTAAACTTGTAAAGCCTCTAAAGTCAGGGATAAAGAGAAACAGCTTCAAATCACAAATTGCCCATAATGATTACCAGATTAAGGAAAATATCACCTGTGCGAATGATTACATCATCTACAGATGGAGCCGCACTCATCTATTGCGGCTCTATCACAGACGTGCACTCCTGGTGGGACCAGGAGATCCGGCGCCTAGCCCCGGTACAAGAGTGTACAGAGATGCTCCCATTGTAGTGAATGCGGCCCAGATGCTGCGATGGGCGCACCTAGGCGGGCGTGCCCAGGCACAGACGAAGCCACGTTTAGCGTGGCTCCATCTGCATTTGTTATCTCTGCGGACTGCAATACATAGAAATAACTTCTAGACACCTCAAATCCTTAACATTGATATTGAGCTCCCTGCCTTTTTATAATTTAATGATTCATACGTTTTTGCATTAGTCATTTTAATTCTTGCACAAACTGGCTTTTATTCATTTATACAGTTCTTTTATTGCTTATATAACTTGGCATTCAGTCACGCTCACTGGATGTAATAAATTGACATACTTGTACAAAGTTTTGTTGCAATTACAGCATTTGTGATGTAGCTCTTATTTTAATTTATTGTCCCTACTTATATTTTGGAAACAGAGATGCCATTATTGCACAAGTTATAAGCCGTTGCTCATTCTGGTTGTGTATGCGTAACAATGTTATAAAATGATCCTCTTTTTTCAGTGCATAATAGGATAGTATTCGGATATGTCCTCCCTGTATATATTTTACAGTGTAAATTTTCTCCCAACTTAAACCATTTCAAGACACTAAGTTGTCATTCTTACACAATATATCATTTCTCTTTCTCTTTTATTTATGTACATCATAAACACATGGTAGCCCCCCCACTAATTTCAGTGAACATATATTGTTCTTTTCTTATTTTTAATGGTGCATTAACCACTTGCCTGGCATGGTCGCATCTGATGCAACCACACCAGCAAGTGTCTTATCTGACCTGGTCACACATAGGATGTAACCAGCCACATAAATAGTGTTTGCAGCTGCAGAGAAGGTAAACTTCACTCTGCTGGTGCTCTCAGAGGGACCAGAACGTCCCTCTGCCTTCCCGTACCCTCCTCAAGTGTTTGCCGTGTTGCCGATCATTGCTGAAAGCTCAGCATGGCAGGATACCCCAGACACTAGCAGCTGCTGGGGAAGTGTAAAGTAACCACCCCAAGCCGCCCCACTGTGTACCTGGCAGCTGTCCCCGATGTTAAAACGAAAGTCGTGCAATGTTTACGATTGTGCCGACCGCAGTTCCCGTTTTTTTGGGGGGTGGGGGGAACGATTTTTTGACAATTTTTTTTTTTTAACAACCAAAATAATTTTGGATTCATGTCCTTCACCTAATTCACTCAAACACACTAGGGCTGCTGGGAGCTGTAGTTTATTTAGCGCTTCTTCACTGTAACGCGCTGTGGTTGGACACCGGCAATGACCATAGTGAGTGACAACTGTACAAATCTCCTGCCACCACTTGCCACCAATGATTATTTATGCCCGTAATATATACATTGCTGGCAGAGGCCAGCAATGTATATGTTCTTTCACCACTGGCCACCAATGTTTATGTATAATATATACATAATATATAAATTGCAGACAGTCCCCATTTATACACAAGGTGGCAGCAGTCCCCCTTTATACACATTACGGCAGCAGTGTCCCACTTTTTACACATTACGGCTGCAGAGTCCCCCATTTACACATTACGGCAACAGAGTCCCCCTTTTACACATTACGGCAGCAGTGTCCCCCTTTAACACATTACGGCAGCAGTGTCCCCCATTTACACATTACGGCAGCAGAGTCCCCTTTACACATTACGGCAGCAGTGTCCCCCATTTACACATTACGGCAGCAGTGTCCCCCATTTACACATTACGGCAGCAGTGACCCCCATTTACACATTACGGCAGCAGTGTCCCTCTTTTTACACATTACTGCAGCAGTGTCCCCTTTTTACACATTACGGCAGCAGTGTCCCCCTTTTACACATTACGGCAGCAGTGTCCCCCTTTTACACATTACGGCAGCAGTGTCCCCCTTTTACACATTACGGCAGCAGTGTCCCCCTTTTACACATTACGGCAGAAGTGTTCCCCTTTTTACACATTACGGCAGCAATGTCCCCCTTTTACACATTACGGCAGAAGTGTTCCCCTTTTTACACATTACGGCAGCAGAGTCGTAAAAAATTGCCTCTGCTCCCACCCTTTAATGATAATGGCTGAAAGATGAACTACTTTCAGCCCAGCGGACCCGCTCTCCTCCCTCTACAAGCCCCTCCAGCTATGGTACCGTGGTCCCGCCCTGCTCCCACCCCAAGCCCGTCTGGCTATGGTACCACGGTCCCGCCCTGCTCCCTCCCTCCCCAAGCCCCTCCAGCTACGGTGCCGTGGTCCCACCCTGCTCCCTTCCCCAAGCCCCTCCGGCTATGGCGCTGCAGCCCTGCCCCCTCCAGCTCACTTGGAGACGCACGTTTGAGAAGCATCGTGCAGCAGCACATTGTGAAGTGAGTTGCTGCCAACAAGTTTGTGTCCCTGGGTTATATACATTGTATATAATGTATATACCACTGCCCACCAATGATTATTTTAAAGGCAGTAATATATACATTGCTGGGCCAGACCATTATGTAAATAGCCTTCCTAGTGAAAGATTTTCAGCAAAGTCTTTCACCTCCTGAAAATCTCTTGCTCTTTGGGAAAATAACTCAGTGACATGAAAATCTCCTAGTGTGTATGGGCCTTTACAGTTTCTTTAGAGATCCAGCACTCAGGAACTTTCCCCTTCAAGTCACAGCAGTACCCATGAGGTATTTCTTCAGCTCCAGTCACTCTCTCACTACTCATTACACCTATACAGTATATGTCATATACTTTAAAATGCTTATTTTTAACCATTACTGAACTAACACAAACATTACTTATTGACTATACCTTTTTCCAACATATTGAAATTAGCCTTATTTTATGCTTCTTATTGTTTGTATTTTGTGAACAAATAACATTTCTTTGTGATCCCTTATGTTTCCGTTTTTTTTTCCAATTAACCACTGAGCCTATATATTTTTTATTCACTTTGACCCAGAGGCATAACTAGAGGCAATGGTGTTTAGTGCAGATTGAAAAAATATGTCCCTTTAAATTGTAATTTAAAATTCATATGGTTTCATATGCACAGAATGACACTGTACAGGGGTTCATTATATACACTGAAACGACACAGGGTTCCATATACACACTGACACTATACAGAAGTCCACTATATATGATTGTGGAGGGGGTACATCTAGTGAAATAAAGCAGGATTGTTGTGCTCAGGACTGTCACCAGACAAAGTAGTCTATTAACTAAGCCTTGGAGAGAGATAAAGTGGACGGGTTAAAGGACCAGCCAATCAGCTCCTAACAGTCATATTACAGGCTGTGAAAAATGGCAGGAGCTGAATGGCTGGTACTAATTCTCCATCCACTCTCTCTCTCTCTGCAAGGGCGGGATGTAATGAAGTCAGAGTTCAGCGGCCACGTGGGATGTTGGTGGTACTCTGACTCCTTTAAAAAAAAAAAGTCTATCTGTCTTACTGCGGTTTTATTCTCTCTCTATGGGTGTCGTGGATACCCACAGAGGGAGAATAACCTGTGGGGCCGGTATTCCGACGGCAGGATTTCACAGCTAGTCAGGATTCCGGCATCAGCATTGTGACCGCCGGAATCTCAACTAGCGGTATTTTAACCACTTCCCATTTAAAAGGATAAAACATACCTTGTAAATGATTGCCCCTTTAAAAAAAAAAAGTCTGAGTTCGTCCGGCATCCCGCGCAGTCGACTTCATTACGTCCCGGCCCAAAGCTTAGTAAATAGACCCCAAAGTGAGGCAGACACCACTGGAGAGAGACTCTTACTGGAAGCAGCAGGACTGATGCTGCAACAGTCCTCTTGATCTTCCTCAGCCTCCGTCTCCACTACTTGGGGAAGGAGCACAGTGGTTGTGGGTGACGGCGAGGGCACTGATCATTGGGGTAGGCGGGGTGCTATGTACACTTAGCAGGGTTGGGACATGGGAGTGAGTGTGGACAGGGAGTGTGGGGGGAGGGAGAGGGCAGAGGAGGAGAGAAGGGGGAGGGGACACCAGCAGCCCCAGGAAATTGGTTTTGGATGCTGCAAAGATGATGAGTGCGGGTGTTGTGGGTAACAGGTTGCCACTAGTTGGGTCACGGTGCTGTGTGCGGGCTGTGAGTTCATATAGTGTGGCCAGCTACTGTAGGCCCAACCTTGAATGCCTGTTCCCTTACTGGTGCCTCTTCTGTATCGGCGCCCAGAACACGTTCTTTTCTACTGTATTTTTATTGAAGAGTAAAAAACAACCCATCTATAAAACACAAAAACATAAACAAACAAAGACTGCAGAATTGACAATAAGTCAAATAAGTCATAAGTCAAATCTCAAACTCTTTGCAATTTGTATCTACATTATAATCACAGTATAATGTAGATACAAATTGCAAAGAGTTTGAGATTTCTTTACAAACAGTATGTACGAGGGTCATTAGTTTAGTGTGGTCAATTTCTGTGAGTTGGCACCACAATACCATTGGTGATGTGTCGTCTGGAAAGTTCCACGCATCTCCCCCCCCCCCCCAAAGCCAAAATGCACCCAGTTGTGAAGCGTTGTTCACTTGTGGTAGTTATTTGCAGCGAGCGGTTTAGCAGTTGCCACAAAAATGGGCAAAAAAAAAAATTCTGTGCAGTGAAAAAAATGACGGATTTAAAGCGCAGATTAAAGCAGAGTTAAACGAAGTTCATGGGGACTGTGCGCCTGTGCTGAAGACCTTCTATATTTGGGGAAACAAGGTTAAACGTGGCTAAACCTGCACTGAAGATGAAGAGCGCTCCGAACGCTGTTGAGATCACCATGTTGAATATGGTGGCAAAAACCATGGCATCGTTATGGAAGATTGCCGAGTGAAGGTGCGTGAAATTGCTGAAGCCGTAGGCATCTCAACGATATGAATGCATAACATTCTGCAAGAAAAATTGCACATGACATAGCCGAATGCACGATGGGTATCATGATTGCTGACTCACGATCAAAAACACATGAGAAAGTACGTTTCAATGCATTGTCTGGTGATGTTTAAGGGCAATACGCAGGATTTTTATTGTCAATTTATGATTGTGGATGAAACCGCGATCCACCACTACATGCCTGAGTTGAAAAAGCAGTCAAAACAGTGGACAATGCCTGGTGAAAGTGCAAGGAAGAAGGAGAAGAGTTTTTTTTGTTGGCTGGAAAGGTGATGGTTACTGTTTTTTTGGGATTCCCATTTAACCACTTGCAAAAGGGTAAAACAATAACAGGACAAAAAAAACCCCACCAAGATTGGTGCACAAAAAATTGCTCTTCCACGAAGATAACATGATGGCAAAATTACACAAAGTGGGCTTCGAATTGATTCCTGGTCCACCCTAGTCTCCGGATTCAGCTCAGTGCAACTTCTTCTTGTTTTCCAAATATGAAAGTCTGGCTCAGTGGAAAGAAATTCTCGCTGAATCGGCACCGTCAAAAGTATTTTGAAGACTTTAAGACATCTTATTTTTCTGATGGCATAAAAAAATTGGAAACTCGCTGGACCAAGTACTGTATATTGCCCTCAAGGAAGACTTTGTCAAGAAAAAAAGGCGATTGTTTTACAAAAAAATGTGTTTTACTTGCTTTCTAACCACACTGATCAAACAACCCTCATATTAAGGATTCATCATAGACCATAAATTCACACCGGCATATTAAAAAGTGACAATCTGATAGAGAATACATCAATTCTGCATAAACTTTCGTTACGCGTTTCACGGCTACCCGCCACTTCAGACAGTTTATGCCTAAAATTTTTCTGATGATTGAAATCCCAAATTTTGGGGTAAAAATAGCACACTTTATCCCTTGCAGAGTGATAGCATTTAGTATAATTCATGTTTAAACTCCTGAACAAATTGCAAAGAAATTAGCATAATAATAAGTACTGAATAACTAATTCCTATTATCACTGTGGACAAATCATACCACAACTGATTGGGAAACGTCCTTTTCTCCTTAGGACACAGAGAGAGAGCAACTTTTCACACTGCTTATGTATCCATCAAGGAAGCAACCTTTTTTTTAAATAAAAATCATTATGGAAATAATTATTACTGAGCATAAAAGAAATAGCATTCTTCAAAAAATAATAATAATAATTTTATTAGTAATGTCACTTTTTCTAATAAATGAGACATTATTTCTATTCCACATTCATGTTCAACTATGGTATATAAAGAGCTGAGATCGGCAGTAACTAGTAGCATTGAAGTTAACCTTACTCAGTAAATTTGATGCATCCCTGCTATCTTTGAAGTGAGATTTAATATATGTTGCCAGTGGTTATAGAAGATAATTTGTACATTTTGAAAGAGTTGCAGTAAGTGAATTGAATCAGTCTGTTCACAGATTTATTTATTTTTTGGGCAGAATTATTGTAATTATCGGATTGGTAATTCAATCCTTCTTATAACCCGGGTTGAATTACCGGGTCAGGCGACCTGGGAATTCTCCATGGCCACTTTCACATCACACAGTTACCCGGGTCGATAACGGGTTATTTGTGCGATGAGAAAGGGGTATTTCTCATCTAGCTGACACAAGATCTCATTATTGTAAATCTATTTGTCCATAAAGACCATGCCATTTCCTTTATTTGCAGATTTTATCAACAGTTCCTTACTGGACTGTAAACCGCTCAAAGCTTTCCTTTCCTTGATACATTTTAGGGACTCTTTTTAAAAGTGGCTTTTTCAAGGTCTTTCTGAACAAGTTTCCCTCTAATGTGTGTAGAGCTGAATGTAGATTTAGGTTTATTTTCAGACCGGAAGGCATTTGGCTGGGTCTGATATAAACACTAGAAGGAGGCAGCACTCTCACACTGGTTTGAGAAAGAAGTAGAATTAAAATGGGATGCGTTTGGAATTCGATGATCGGGATGCCAACATCTCAGAGGTCAGGATATTGGCATTCATGTGACCGACGCCGGAATCCCAACACCACTCAGGAGACTGGTGCCAGAACACCGCTAGCCGACATCCCGAAGGTGAGTATTGGGATACTGCTTAGGTCCCCAGGGGGGGTAAGGTTAGGCACTAGGGGGATCATACCGGCCATCCCCAGAGGGTTAGCCATGGCTTCCACCCCAGTAGAAATAGGGTTAGGGTAGGGTTAAAATGCTTAACCCATCAAGTGTCAGGATTTTCAGTGTCAGGATTCCGCTGTCGTTCATGTGGCCACCAGCATCACGACCACCAGTATTACATACCAAACCCATTGAAATGCTTGGGAAGTGGGAGTTCTGTTGGATGCAAAAGTTGAAGGATAAATACCTACTGTACCTGCTACCAGTTCAATCCTGTGATTGGACCTGGGTTACCATCATAAGGATTGTAGAAGGTTTTTTTCTATTTTTAATTCACATCTGATGAGATGAATCTGTTTTTTTAAATGATTTTGTGTCTGTCTCAAGTGTAGGTTTTGAGGTTAATTAGGAAATCTATAATATACTATAATGCCCTTTTCCACTTTTACACCATTCCACAGATTCCTGCTATAGTGATTAGATATCCGGGTAGAGGCGAGAAACAGATTAATGTTGTGATAAGCATTTTCACCATCTATTTCATGTAAGTTCATTACGAAAAGTTACACAAGGGTGGTGGTGGTTCACTTTTCATGACGACAGGATGGCCTGTTTGCCTGAAAACCTCGAAAACAATTAGACTTACAAATAACTACGCTATATGGCCCTGGTTTAATTTTTTCCACGTTTCATTTGGAGGTACCTATGAAGTGTGGAGGGTAAGTGAATATACTTAAGGGCACTAATATAAATTTTTTGGTTATGGGGTTATTCAATTTTGCCCGATAAATTTTTCGGGAATAAAAAATAAAATAAAAAAGGGGGCTTTACCTCAATTCAATTCATGTGTTTTCGGGTGAAAACACATAGTATCTGGGATAAGGTTCCAGAACTACTGTATGTGTTTTTGATATCGTGACAAATAAACGGTACTTGTATGGAATTTTGTTTCAAGACCTCAGTGGATACCGATCAATTAGCCGTGATAAATTACTGCAGCTAATTGAATTCCGGCCTAAATGGTAAACACAAGGTATTACATATAAGGAGAAATTCAATTAGTATGGTAGATTACCAAGAGCCAAAATGTATTCCCTGGTCCTATTGAATTAGCCCCGAAGCCAGGAGTTGTCAGGATTTTTTTCTCATCTGTCTCAGCGGGTTGAAAAAAAATCCTTTAACTAGTGGGTTAATAGGTACAGCAAACCTATTAACGCACAAATCTGTGAACTTTTCACGGATTCTGTGTGTTAACGCTTGTTAACATGTACTTTAACGGGCATTAACAATGCTACTGGGAATAAAAGGGAGCACAGTTGAATAGCCCTGGGAATTAAAACCTAAGGCTACCTCCCTATTTCATCTGTGGTAATTTACCTCAGGTAAATGAATCACAGCTCGTCAGTTTAGTGCCAGAACTATTTCCCAATTTTAATTTATCAAATGAGATTCACTCTCTAGTTCAGGCATTTCCAACAGCGGTCCTCAAGGCACACCAACAGTGCAGGTTTTAGTGATATCCAGGCTTCAGCACAGATGGTTAAATCAAAATAACTTAGTTACTAATTAAGTCACCTGTGTTCAAGCCTGGATATCACTAAAACCAGGACTGTTATACCCCTTTTACACTCGCAAATATATCCCGGGATATTGCACATGAACGCGCATCATCCCGGGATTTGGCTCAGTGTGAAAGGGTACAGGGACAATTTCCCGGGACGAGCGTCCCGGGATTTCGTCCCAGGTCTCGACCAGGGTTGAATCCGGGACCGTCCCGGGAAGCTGTGTAGTGTGAAAGGGCCCTTCCCGGGATTCACTACCCGGGACTGTCAAAAGGCCTCGGATTGAAGCTTTCTTGGGCTCAGAAAAGATGATGTCATCTTTCAGAGCCCAGGGGAGCGTTCTGGAAGCGTGGGAGCAAGGCAGCATAGCGACCTGGACAAACCAGGAGGTGAGAGAGCTGCTCAGCATTAGGGGAGAGGTAGGAAATAATGAGGCAGATCACAGGCACAGTGAAAGATGCAGTAATTTATAAAAACATATCCAAGATGCTTGAAGCCAGAGGAGTCATCCGCACACAACAGCAAGTTTTAAACAAAATGAAGACTCTGAAAAAGCAGTTCTTGAAGGTGCATGACAACCGTAAAAAGAGCGGGGTTGGCCGTATCGACTGGCAATACTATGATATCTGCGCAAATATCTTTGGACACACAGCTATCTGCAGTCCGGTGAGTCTGTCTTCCAGTTCACAGTACACTGCTACATAAGGCAGTCAAGATCCAGAAGATACACAGACAAGCAGTGACATCTGCCCACCATCACCCCTGTTAATTGACGACACACCTGAGGACAGTGAACATGACACATCCTCCCACCCATCCATCAACACATCTAGAAACGACGACAGCATAACTGCCACCATTGAGGACATCGTGGATGCTCAGACCAGTGACAGTGGGACTGTGCAAAGTGCCGTCACCCCAACTTTGCAGAAAAACAGTAAGTACATGTTTACAATTTTTAACACACATAGCACACTTCCCCAATTTGTAAACATTCGGTTATGTGGGTAGTATGAATGGCCGGCGTGCCGGCAGCGTGGCGAGTGCAAATGAGCCCCTTGCGGGATCACTGCGCTCGCCACGCTGCTGGCACGCTTTGCAATTTCTGCCCCCACCCAGGGGAGTTTTGCATTTTTATATATAGATCAATGTTGCAGAGTAGCTAGTGTGTAGGTGGGTTAATGCTACAAACACGTTTGCCAACGCTGCTATTTTTATATACGCTCATTTTTCATTTCTTCTCTTCAGTTTACACCGTACCGCCTAGAAGGAAGAAACTGAGCAAAGCGGAGTAAGTAGCTGAAGCCATGTCAAATGTCCTTGTTGACCAACTCAGAGAGATGGACGCTGCAATGTCTGCACAGGAGGATGTTTTCTAGAGGCCGAACGCCAAATGCATGATGCATTTCTTACCCAAGTCATGACAATGCAGGAACGCACGAGTAGAGCAGTATGAGCGTCACAGGGAATTGCACCAAATGAACATGGCGTTCTTTGAACTTTTGAGCAATACCTCAAGAGCACCAACCCAACACCACAACTCACAATACCCTGAGCAGGGTTTTTCCACATTTAATCCTGGCCCATACTATGCCCCAAATACTTCACCATCTAGCGCCCAAACCTTGGAGTTTACTGTATTCCACAATTTGCCGTGAAGTTTTCTAGGAGTGATCCATTTCATTGTGATAACTTGCAGCATCCAAACAGCTCCCAGATGTTAGTTTACAAACAGATGGGAGTTAGGAGCTGTTTGGCTGCTATGAATTATCACTTACATTGAACTTTCAATTGTTGTTAAATAACCACAGTGTGGTTAGTGTTTATGCACAACTGTTTGTGCATTCTGTTCATTGGTTTTCTATGTTCTGTACTGTTTTGTATATCTACAAGCCTACCAGTGTGTTTTTTTTTATGACAATCAAAACTTGTTTGCAAATCTATGCATAATATATCCAAATGTGCATATCAGTAGACCATGTTTTCTTTGTTTTCTACAACATTGTTTCTCCATATATACACAGTTGCTGGAAATTTGTTTTTTTTGGAAAGCCTAAAAAATGAACACAAAGATCAAAGGTGGAATACAAAATAAATTTTTTTTAATTAACCAAACATGTTGTGCTGACTCTTAAACACTATTGTACCAGTGCTGCAAGGTTGGAGGTAATAGTGTGACGTATTTGTTCTGCAGCGGAGTTTGAGGCAGCCCCAAAGCACCTTCCACAAGTGGGTTTACAACCTCAGGGCCCTGCAGTCCACTCAGGAAGGAATACTTCATTTTTCAGTTCACAGAAGTTGTGCAGTATATAGCAAGCAGCTACTACATTAGGCATGGTCTTTAGGTCAACATCATTGCACTTCATCAAACAACGCCATCTTCCTTTTAACCTGCCAAAGGCGTTCTCTACCACCATCCTTGCTGAACTCAGTGTGTGAGTATAGGTTTGTTTCTCTGGGGTTAACTGGACCTGTTGGGTGTAGCCTTTCATAATCCAGGGGCGTAAAGGGTATGCAGCATCCCCGATGATGTGGACAGGGATCTCTACACGATTCACAATCTTTGCATACTCTTTGGGGTACAGCCAGCCACCCACCCTGTGTCAGGAATCTGCATTCTCCATCGCATTACTTACTGTGGAACTACAGGTTCCAGCAGTTCAGTTCCAGTTTTCAGTCTACTGCAGCCTGGAGTACACAGTGCTTCAGCTAACTCACAGCTGATCTGAACACCCAATCCAGCGGGGTGTGTTCTCACAGAGATGCAACATCCAATCATCACAGACCAAGCGGTATAAACTCCAGTTCCTGGCTCAGTCTCATCGCCTTGGACAACACGTCACATTCTGTGAACAGGCGTCTCCTGTTTGCAGTCCTCTGTCTGCAGAGATACCCCTGTGTATTGGACCTGTGGAACTACAGGTCCCAGCCGTTCCAGTTCCGTTCCAGTCTTCAATCCTTTGTTTCCAGCAATCTCCTATTTCTGGCATTTCCAGGTTGTTTCCCTGTTCCAGTGTTCCTGTGGAACTACAAGTACCAGCATCCATTCCAGCTTTCCTATGAGTCACATTCGGTGTACAAGTTCTCCTGGTTCCTGTGTTCCTATCTCCAGTCTTCATTGTTCCAGTTTCCTACAAACATCAGCTACAGTCTGCCACAACAACTTGCAGTAAGAGACTTTCTTCAGGTGTTCTTCCATTACTCAGCCTGTGCACCTGATTACCAGCATCTAGCATTGTGCATTGCATTCAGCACTTAACAACTTGCTGTGTTAGAACGGTCTCCTGCTAGGGCCTTGCTTGGCTTAAAGACGTGTGCTTCTACAGAGACTGTGTGCTTTGATTGCTATTTGTTATATATCGGAGTTTCGTTTGCTGCATCTGATTTCATTATTGCCTTATCATTTAAATCAAGTTACAAGTTCATCTTCATTGCTCATTTGTTACCAGTGACTTTTGAAACATTCATTTATCGGATTAAGTTATTATTCATTGTTCCTGTCATCCGTTATTCCTGTGATAATAAATATCAAGCGCACATGCACGGAACTTTTCGTCAGTCTCCCCGTTTCCTCTATCACTCCTACACTGACCCACTAGTGCCCCCTCCGGGGACAAAGTTACAGAATCCGGACACCTTGCTTCTCCTCTACGATGTTGAACAGGTCAGAATTGGCAAGAACTCCGGAGTCATGAGATCGGCCTGGCCAGCCAATAAACACATCTAGGAAACTAAAGAACAGTAACATTTCAAAAAGTTACAATGTAAAACACACACATGCAACTCATCCCACCACCCCAAAAATAAACACTTACCAATATTTGTGGTCCACAACAGCCTGTAATATGATGGAGTGCCAGCCTTTCCTATTAAAATAGTCAGCATGGTTGTCACGTGGGGCAATAATGGGGATGTGTGTCCCATCAATCGCTCCTCCACACTGCGGATAGCCTCGCTTCACAAATCCTTTGATGGTATCCTGTAAGCGCTGTCCTTGTGGTAGAGATATGAAGCGCTTGTATAAGGTAGACACAATTGCTTAAGTCACCTTGTGGACTATGACACAGCAGGTGGAGATCGCAACACCAAACAAGCATGAGACTGAGCGGTACTCTCCTGGGGTAGCATACCACCACAATGCAATAGCTAGCCTCCTGCGTGCCTCGATGGGTCTCCTAAGCCTGGTGGTCTGCATGTCAAGTGCTGGGGTAAGTCCAGGATGTAATCAAAGGTTGCACGAGACACACGGAAGTTAGCCATCCACTCATCATCCTGGTAAGCTTCCACGGTCCTCATAAAGGCTTCTCCATGCTGGCGATCTCTGGACCAAAATGAGCGGTTAGGTCCCATACTCACGCTCAGGATGGTACTCATCCTGGATATGAGGGCTCTCCTCCTGCGCAAATATTGGCAGAGACTAGCAGCCCTATCCACCATGAATTGCGCCCTCCTCCTCTTCATAAAATATATGTGCAGTATACTGCACAGTGTGACAAGCTGCATCATGCTGTCACTGGCTGTATGAAACATCTGCAAAGCAGAAAGAATCACGAGCTCCGGCATACACACTGGTTCTCTGTCGGCCATGACTGCAGCAATGCTGTGAGCAGGCCCCACCCCTCCCTTTGTTGAGTATTGTGACCACATCTATGTGAGCCAGAAAAAGGCCATTTCTAATGACATACATATGCATTTGCAGGGATATCCCGGGATCAGTGTAAATGGGCTGTCCTGGGTCGATCCCAGGTCTTAGTGCAGTGTGAAAGGGGTCAGTCCCGGGAATGCATCCCGGGACGCATCCTGGAATGACCCGGCTGTGTGAGTGTAAAACGGGTATTAGTGTGCCTTGAGGACCGTGGTTGGGAAACACTGCTCTAGCTGTTAAAAACAAAAAAACTTTACAATTCTACACAATGAGATTTCTTGAAAATAGAGCGCTAAATAGCATTTTCTACAGATGTCAAACACGTGACACATACATTTAATTGTCTTTGACTATGCCCTAAATTCAAGCATCCAGGAATACAGTATCATAAATATTTACATAACTATTACATCACATAAGTTATTTTCACTATAAACTATTATTACTCATGATAACTGTTTATCATATCTATTCCACATGGAGGCAAAATAGAAAAAATGTAATGCCAATTCTTCACACCATAGTTACTGTACCTTTTAAAAGCACCTAAGTAAGGAGTACAAAAAAAACCCCTTTAAAACCAAACTAATTTTGGTACAATTTTCAATTAGTTTACAAAAACATTTACAGAAAGGAAAAAGGTGAATTAATTTGGCATGACAACTTATATTATTCCATTTACAGCTCTGAAATGGTTGGCAGGTGTTATGCAACAGTAATTACCAATATCACTGAAGCTTATGCATAGATTTTTCAAATGTTTGTTTTTATTGCTCCACACAGTGGGTGTAGGAAGAACACTAATGTTGACCTAGACACTCACCTGCTTGCTTAGCACACAAACTTGAAACACACATGTACACAATCGTATGCCCATGTAATATTCAGGAAAATACAGTTTTGGACCCATGTGGGGTGTCTTGACTTTATGTGATATCCAGTGTCAGTTCCAGAGGTGGGGCTGCAGCGTAGTCCAAAATACAAATAGGGGAGACACAACAGCGGTCACCAACTGCCACCACAAACTGACTTACTGGCATATGGTGTGACCCTCCCATTTGAATTTTGGAATGCACTGCAGCCCCATCTCTGGAGTTGCCCCTGGCTGGTATCTAATGACTTGCGGGGTTCTAGTGCATATGTGGCTATTTTGTGACAAGGGGAAGGTCTGAGCAGCATGTGGTGGAATCTTGATGCATGTGTAGGCGGTTTGGGATAAGAAATGTGGGCATGTCAAATGTCTATTCACGCTATTGGTTTTCTCCATTCTTGAAATGAATGGCAATGTGCAGTCCTTTTAATGTTTAGGGGGACTCATGCTCTTGAAGTATATCAGTTTGCCTAAGCTAACTGCTTCTAATTCTCTGAATCCAGAATCACATCTGAAGCAAAGTGTTCCCTTCCTTTTGCCTAAACCTACATGTGAGTTTGTGCGTATTATTTAGGATGCAATATTTTATTTGTACACAAGAATAAAGCTAATACTTGCTGTATTATAGACATTATAATGAAAGTATTTTTCTATTAACAAAAAAGTTTGCCGTGTTAATGACATGGTTTCAATTTACAGTGCCTGGGTTAATAAAGCTCTTGTTGGAAGTGCTTTGTGATTTCCCTTTAAACATTGTATTTTAGCGTTAATTACCTTAATTATTTAGCTTTGACCTGCAGCTGTTTAATATTTGAATGCTATGTATAGCCTCTCTTTTGAAAATCTGTAAAGGCTTTAGCCTGCCCATAAACTCTAGTTATAAAGTATTTCTTAAGTCTACAGTGGATTAACAATCAAAAGTAAGTTTGTGTTACAAGCAGCTAGTGTCGCGTCTGTATTAATACACTCCAGCAGCTAGATTCTTGCATGTATCCCTGTGTTCAGCCTCAGCTGCTGCATAATTAATAGTTTGCCTCTGTGTGTCTAGCTGTTCAGCTGCAGGTCCTTTACTTTAATCATTACCTCTTTGGATTCCTGGGGATGATTGAAGCAGCCACATATAAATTCCCTTCCTGGCCACTCCCAATCTGCTGGTGATAGTTCCTGCTACATGTGAGAACCTGTCAGCCCTGTGAACACCAGAGATTCAGATACCCTGTCTAGATCGTTTTCCTGGTCAGATCCAGCTTGCCTATAATTCAAGTTTTATGTGGAACTTCCACGCAGGCTCTTGCCTTTCACATTTGTTTCTTTATTGTTACCACCTTCTGCATTGTTGCATTTATTTACAGTTTGGTTGCTTATATCACCTTGTGCATTGTTGCATTTACATACAGTCTGTGGCCCTCATTCCGAGTTGTTCGCTCGCAAGCTGCTTTTAGCAGCTTTGCACACGCTAAGCCACCGCCTACTGGGAGTGAATCTTAGCTCATCAAAATTGCGAACGAAAGATTCGCAATATTGAGAAAAGACTTCTCTGTGCAGTTTCTGAGTAGCTCGAGACTTACTCTTCCAGTGCGATCAGTTCAGTGCTTGTCGTTCCTGGTTTGACGTCACAAACACACCCAGCGTTCGCCCAGACACTCCTCCGTTTCTCCAGCCACTCCCGCGTTTTCCCAGAAACGGTAGCATTTTTTCACACACTCCCATAAAACGGCCAGTTTCCGCCCAGAAACACCCACTTCCTGTCAATCACATTACGATCACCAGAACGAAGAAAAAACCTCATAATGCCGTGAGTAAAATTCCTAACTGCATAGCAAATTTACTTGGCGCAGTCGCACTGCGGCCATTGCGCATGCGCATTAGCGACTAATCGCTCCGTTGCGAGAGAAAAATAACGAGCGAACAACTCGGAATGACCCCGTGTTCTATACCACCCTTTGCACTGTTGCATTTATACAGTTTGTGTTTATCATTATTTGCACTGTTGCATTTATACAGTTTGTGTTTATCATTATTCCAACCTGTGCATTGTTACATTCACGTGCATTCGTTTATTATCTCTGTCTGTGCATAGAACGGCATTATCAAGGTTGTGTTCAGTGAACGTCTCACCATACTGCATTTACTCTTGCCCAGCCTCCAATAGTCACCTTGTCCTTACATAAGACCTGGGGGCATCTCAGTACGGGGTGGGCCTACTTCACCCTGGAAAGGTGGCTGCTAAAGGTGAAGCTTAGCATTGCAGGAGGCTAAAAAACTGCTGGGCAATGGTAATTGCGTGAGCATCATCAAGAATCACCTGGTAACCCTTAGAACACTGTAGTCCACGTAACAGTTTGTATTGAAGGTGGTCAGTTTTCACAAAATCTGCACATTTTCAGGTTACTAACCTTCACTTTACAGATGCTGAATATCCTCACACCCTGCTACTAAACCAGACTGCTCCCAGTCACCTTAGGCATGCTGGGATTATCCTGATGCTTATTATTTTACCTTCTGCACACTGTAATATGTACAGCATACTTGTAAAAATCCAATTCTATTTTTGTCAGTTCTTCCTTTACATCTTTGTCATAGGTTACTTCCCCACGTATGGCTGTGCTACTTTTTATAGTTTATAAATTAGTGCTATAAATATACTTCAGACTCTGCCTCACCTCACTGATATACATAAAGTGGGTTAATGTTGGTAATAAATTGAGAAATCTATAACACACTATCATGGACTACCTACATATATGGACAAAATAGACGGGAGAGAGGAGACACTCAGGTCTGTCAGGCAGTCAGTGAGAGCCAATGTGATTAATGCAATATATTAATGTTGAAGGTATTCCATATATTTCAGAAAAGATCTTGTGACAGGTATTTTTAATATCTGAAATGGTAAATAAACCTCTGTTTTTCTCTGTAATAAAGATTTATTTTTTAATAGAATCCTGTTCCCATTTGGGCAACTGGAACCTTGCAAATAATTTTTTGTCTTCCTTTATTGCCAATTCTTGGGGATGGAGATTTTTGAAAGTCTGTAGATGGACAATGTAGGAATTACAACATACAGTATATCCATCTTTTACTAATGACAGCACCCATTCCTGAGGATATTCAATCCCCTAGAAACTTGTGTGTCCCTGTAGTGGGCACCTCCTGGCATCATTGGAAGATGATCAAAGGAATGCAATGAATTCCTTGTTCTTTGCAGCCAGAAAAACCGCTTCAAACCTTGCTCAGAAATGTTTTCCATAGCTTCTCCATACAATCTAGCCTTCTTGAAGTCTCTGTATGGACCCACAAGAGTGACCTCGAGTAACCTTGCATCTTACCAGTTTCCCACCACAGGCGATTTCTTTCACCATTACTGCCTATGTGCTCCGCTTGATTAGCAGGCCAGGAGCACAAAGCCAATCAGGAGTGTGCTATGACGTGGCACTCCATGATTGGCTGGTGGGTCCCCAAGTGACAGGAGTCACTAGGGGTCCCAGTATTCGGGGAAAGGGAATCCATGTGTACACATGGATCCCCTTCAGTTGCATGGACCGGGTTTTTCACATTTTTTTTAACCCCTGGAAGCCTACATGGAACAAAGAGAACCAATCTACACTGGATTAGGAGAGTATCATTTTTTTTTATTTACAGGTACCCCATGGATTCTACTAGGCAAGGGGACTAAGGGGCTCTGTGGGACACTAGGTAAGTATGTGTAACTGTGCATGTACAGTATGTTTAAATAAAATTGCACTTTTCATGGTGTGTCCCCTGTTTTTTTATATATTTATTTTACTGTTGAACTACAGGTACCAGCAGGCCCTTTAATTCCCTGCATGCTGGTACTTGTGGTTTTCCAAGTACCAGCATGCGGCGGAGACTTGCTGGGACTTGTAGTTCCACAGCAAAAGACAATATATATATATTTTTTGACATTTTATGGCTATCAGCCTGTCATCCACAGCCACGGATGGCAGGGACAGCCCCAGGCTTCATTCCTGGCCTTGGGTGCCTGGATAGGGAGGTCCCATTCCCCCAGGGAACCCCAGCCAGGGGTGACAAGTTGGGGAGGGGGTAATGCCACGGCCGCACAGACCTATATAAATGTGTCCCCCGGCTGTGGCATTATCTCCTTAGCTAGTGGAGCCCGGTGCTGGTTTAAAAAATACAGGGTACTGCTACGTCCTTTTTCCCCTGTATTTTTGGACCCAAGACCGGTTTAAGAGCCCAGTGCTGGTTGTTAAAATACTGGGAACCCCTATGCAATTTTTCCCTGGTATTTTAACAACCAGGACCGGTTCCAAGAGCCCGGGGCTGGTTGAGTTTAGGAGGTGACCCCACGCAATTTGTTTTACTATTTAAATACTATACACAATGAAGACATGCACGGATCTTGTTGATCCGGCCGGGCTTCATTGTGCTATGTCCGGCAGTGTTATACTAATCTCTCCCATAAAATACTGCCCGACAATACGAATTACATCGACATAGGTGAAGACTAATTGAAAAAACAAGGTAGTTTAATAAACTACTGTGTTTTTTCCCAAAAAGTTGCAATCTCAAACGCCCAAACTGAGCAAGAGATTGATCTCAGCTGAAATTGGCTGCAACACAAATCTTAGTAAATGTACCCGTCTTTTATGTGGTTTATCTATACCCCTAAGAACTGTAGCTATAGAGAAGGCACCAGATGACTTTTCACTATATTGCTTTTCCAACTATGGGCCTATAGGAACATTATCACCTGAGATATTCTGTGTTTAGCAATAGTCTAAAACATTATAGTAATTAGAAAGTCATCCAGGTAAGTGCACACTATATTTATTTACAGATAACAGGAACTTGGTAAAGGTTCTTTGATGTGTGGATGCTCCAAATGTGAGACCCATGAACTGGAAGTGGCAGCCAAGCACAAAAAAGCTGAGAAACTGATATTTGGCTACATATAATCAATGTGGAGATAAGCATTTTAACATCTATAGAGGTAAGAAAATTGCATTTTACCTCCTAAAGAATGGAATGCCCTGTCCCATGTGGAATTGAATAAGTCACCTCAGATTGAGAACGGTTTAGAAGCTACTGCCTCTCTGCAGCAAAAAGAATGAGAAAATACTTTCCTTCCAACAAAGTGTGTACATTGTTCTAAAAGGCTTCCAGTTCCACAGGTTAAGATGATACTCTGGACTTGACAAATAGTAATTCTGGGTAGAGAGTGATATCTTTTATCCTTTATCTTTTGTTGATGATGTTGCATATCCAGTGATCTTGAGTGGTAAGCATCTGTGTCTTTGGCACCAACTTTCTTTCCTAATTCTTGAACAAAAAGGCTACTTCAATGTTTCACCAATACAAAATACAATTTCCCATGTCAATAGCTAGTGCTGCTCTTAAATGCTGGTGGAAAAAAAGAGGAAGGAAAAAAGACTTATTTTACAATTATGTGGCAGTAGATGGAATTTACCTTGAGAAACTTTGAGACATGGAATTCAGTTTTTCACCAAAAAAAATAAAATAAAATCACCAATGAAAGCAGAGTTTATTGTGAGTCTGTCACTTATGGTCAGTTGTAATGCTCTATTGCCAACTACTGCCAAAGCCATAGGATCCACTGTAACTTCACAAAGAAAATCCATCCTCTTTAATATCACTCCAATGTTGTCTTTTGCTTTTTCTCTTGAGTATCTTTGATGGGCCTTACACACATATCCTATGCATTCTGGAAACTGTTGCAATAATCAAAATGTTGTACTAGCGGGAATGTGAAGACTTTTAAATTAATTTTCCATTGTCCTACCTAGAGGATTCGTGAGTGCTCTGCCATCCTCCTATTGTCCTCATAGACTTATTGTTTACAGCTTCATAAATTGTGGGCTTCAAATAACACTTAGAAGCTTCTTCATTATGATTAGGATATATACAGTTAGGTCTTTTAATACATTCCCATTTTTTATTTCTATAGCTTATTGCTAGCTGACCAATCAAGCTGACCAATCAAGGTGAATAAGAGAATGCAGTACCCATTGGCACAAGAGGAACCAGGCTGTACATAAATCTTTGTCCACAGTTTCTATTCTGCCCTTGTATATTATATAAAATCTCTTTAGTGACAAAAGTTACCCGCTTTCACAGCAACAAGGAAGGGTTAATACAATTTTACTTCTGCCTCTTTTAAAAGCTGCTGGTGTGCATAAAATGCATTAGGGACACAGAACGTACAGTGTCATACTGGCAGAGGTAAAATCTTTCCAAGCACCATTTGCCTGCTCTATTTGGAGCAGCATGCCAAATACTGCTATTCATCATCCCTTGGTGGGTGGCTACGGCAAAAGATAGGATCGAGTAGGATTAAGTGAGCAGCTTTTCCTGTGCAGAAGCTGCTTGTTCCTTCTGCTGGCCCAGAGTGTGGGCTCATTATACCTGCAGCTCGAATGCTTAAAAGGGATCTGCACACTGGTTGTGTAACTGCTGTTTGGGGTTGAAAGGAGCAGGGTGGGAGGTCCCGCACACACAAATGAGCAGCAGACATCTACCTTCACTCACTTTAGTGCTGGGACTACCAGCCATTTCAAAACACTGCAGTGTTAACATCAATTTTGGTCATTATTAGCAATCTGGTCCTTTTGTCAGCTGCGAGAAGCAGCTTTGAGACTACATGCAGTGGTGGTTTTAGGGGGTAGCAGTTGATTTGCAGACAGACACAATACCGACGGTCATAATCTTAACAGCCACTGACCGACAGTCAAAATACTGACACGGACTAAATACGGTATTGTGTCCGTCGGTATATCATACTGAACTCGCTTTAGGTGTGGACTAGCAGGGCGGCCTGAGGGCGTGGCCACACCATCTGATATGCTTGCAGCTTCCCACTACTGACTTCTGTGCAGCTTTGCCTCTGATGAGAGGACTAAGTCCAATGCAGCTGCGGGACTCCGAGGACTGCAAAGAGGAGGCGGTTTCCTGGGGACCAAGGAATGCATTCTGAGAGCTGGTGAGTGACGGTGACATAGGCAGATCGCACACACTTTCTCTCTCAAAGGGTGTGACCTGGCGTAATGTGTATAAGAGGCTCTGCTCTACTGTGGTGTAATGTGTGTAAGGGGCTCTAACATGGCATAATGGGGCAGATGTATTAAGCCTGGAGAAGTGATAAAGCAGTGATATGTGCACGGTGATAAAAGCACCAGCCAGTCAGCTCCTGTTATTTTTCAAATCCATAATGATTGGCTGGTGCGTTATCACCTTGCGCTTATAACCGCTTTATCACTTCTTTATCCCTTCTTCAGGTTAATACTACTGTGTGGTGTAATGTGACTGACAGACACTACTGTGCAGTGTAATGTGACTTGTAACAATTCTGTGGCCATGCCCTTTTCCCATAAAGCCACGCCTATATTTTTGCTGACCACCTTTGCTGCGCACTGTCCCTGTTTTTGATGGGGATGACAACAAAGGAATCATATGCCCTGGGCGCCACAAGGTCTAGAACAGGCCCTAGACCTCAGTACCCTGATAATGTTAATATTATCTTAGACCGCAAAGCTATATCTTTAAATACACTATTACCGTGGAGCCGTTAATGGCCGCTAGATTACGTGCACGTGCTACGCACTCTGTACACTATTTGCGTACAGAGTCCCGTACGTGGTACGTACTTGACGTACACACGCCGCGCTGAGTGTACGGAGTACGCTCAGCGTGCACACACATAATGAATAACCTTTAAACCTTGTTAATGATACAATGTAATGATATGCTTATACTTTAAACCCTTAACAGTAAAGTACTGTAATGATGTTATACCTTTAAACCTTAAGTAGCGCTGGCGATACCAAGTACCCGCAGTGCGTACACCTTATCAATGCTTATACACCTTAAACAGATTAAACTACTTTAAAGCCCATGCAGGAAAGTGAAAACACAACACTGATTTGTAGTTGCAACCACAGGGTTCTAAGGCCTCAGTGGATTAAATTCCAAAAAGGTAAAAACAATACAATTTATACACTACAGGCTAACAAGTAAATCTAAACAGAATAATGGCTACAGAGAATATACATACGTGAGAATGTTTCGCAAGCGCAACCCGAGCCGGTCCTCCGCTGGTCATACAGATAGCGTTTAGAGTCTTCTGACCGGCCAGGCAACAATGGTCCTTTTATACACAACATGCATACACAATACAATGGTCACTGTAATCTCATTGTCCATTGGACACAGGGATGTGTCTCTACATTACAGAAGAGGTCATAGGTGGATTTGAAAGGGTGGGTGATGTCTTTCCTCAACTGCTCTAGTGGGTGGTATCCTCTGGATTCCCGCTGCATATGTAATTTACAGTAAATACAGTTAAAGTTCATATTCTACTTTTGTACATAACTATACACAGGAACAAGCGATCTTTCTCTAACACCGGAATGTTACCCTCAAAATACCCTACAGCTGGATACTAGACATCACCTTCCAACCTTTATCTGACCCTTCCTATCATGCAAAGGCGAATCTCTCTGTCCAGGAACTGTTTAAACTAGTAATACTCGCTGACATGGTCTAGGGGAACTATCTCTAAAATGTACGCTATATGGGTTAAATATGTAATGTTCTAATAACACGCTACACGCTCACAAACGCTACCGTAAATGCGCATACCACGCGCCAAGGCGCATGGCCGTGAAAGCTCCGTTACGCAAAGTGCGGATATGCACACGCACGGCAGAGCGAGTGCACGCGCAGCGGGCATGTGCATGGGGATAGTACAAGGCATATGCATTACGATATTTTTGACTTTGACAGTCCACCCTTTGGCAGTCAACAATAACTGCCACTATCTAAACCTTAAACAGAAAAATATACAATACAATATCTATAAAATAATTGGATGGTAGGTGGAGAGGAGTAGGCAGGAAATGTATGACCTAGTGGGATAGTAAAAGCATGTATGTATGAAATCCATGTCTGAGGGGCATGTATCATCGTGCCGTACATGTTCTAGATAAGCTTCGAGGTATTGCGAAGTATACATTAAATCCTTCTTATCCCGTATTAAGGGTCTGTAAGTGGGCCAACAAACACTACCGAGCTGTTTTCGGCTTCTTGTTCCAACAAATGGGGTGCACATTTACTTGATGATACATGGAGGGGGAACATATGTGAATGCTAATATGTGAATGCTAATATGTGGATATCACCTGTCGACTATGTGTGATACTACCTGAAGGTTGTAGAGATGAAGATAAGACACGTATCACAAATACATTTACATAACATTTGTGCAATCGTTCTTGGGTGTTGGTTGAGGTCTTGTCCGGATGGGTGTATCCTTGCTGTGGGTGATAATCAAAGTCTTTAAAAGTCTTTAGAGTGTCCATCAAAGTCTTTAGAGTGTCCATCAAAGTCTTTAGAGTGTCCATCAAAGTCTTTAGAGTGTCCATCACAGTCTTTAGAGTGTCCATCAAAGTCTTTAGAGTGTCCATCAAAGTCTTTAGAGTGTCCATCACAGTCTTTAGAATGTCCATCAAAGTCTTTAGAATGTCCATCAAAGTCTTTAGAATAGTCTTTAGAATGTCCATCAAAGTCTTCTTCCGAATGGGATGTATTTTTGCTTGAGGGGAAAACAAAGGAGAAACGGGTGAAAGAAACGGACCGTGGAATCACGTCTTATCACAAATTGTCTCGATTGATGGGTCATAAATTAAATCAGTTGTTGTAACAATGCCCCTGCTCCTCAAACTCATCACTTTGGTTCTGCGCTCGCGCCGCGTTAAAAATCGAACACATCTAAATATCAAACCAATCATTACGACGACTCCCAGGATACAAAGGAGAAACTTTCCTACACTCACGATAACATTTTGAGCCCATTCTCCTAAACCTGAGAACCAATTGCGTGTGTTCAACCATGAGACCCAGCCGGTCAGTTCATTACTCACAGCAGTAAGGGCAAGGTTGTGTCTCCTTCGGAACTCCCATTTCAATTGCAAGATATCGTCCATCTTTTGATCTATGACCTCGGTGGGGTCATCAGTGCTGTTTGTAATGTATGTGCAGAACTTCACAACATACTGAATTGCTAGGAAGACACAATACCCGCCTGTCACCGCTGTGAAGTAATTGAGAAACATCCTGTGCTGGATCAGTTCCGTTTTGTAAGCTTGCAATTCCCTCCCTGTATACCTGAAGGTGTCATCATACATCTCGGTGATATTATCTATCAGGTTCACTAGCGCATGAATATAACTATAATTTATAATTCCTCTGGCGGTACGGGTGATATCTAACGCAAGTAGGAACTGAATCCCGGTGGATTCGTGGATCAAATCAGAGGCTGCGTGCTCTGTCCTATCTATAAGGTGTCTCTTAACGATGTGTTCATAGTGAGTATGAGTGTAAGGAGCTTGAGCATTGCGGTGAACGTCTTTCATCTTATTATGGGTTATGGTCATTACTTCTGGCAACACTTTTCCAATGTAACACAATCCCTCTGAGTTTGGGGCAAGCCACTTATACGCCTTCCTCCCGCATATGAAATATGCATCATCGGGGAGAACATATGGGACAGAATATGACATTACCATATTGCAAACCTTCCAAGTGAAAAATCCTACCCCTAACTCTCATCTGTTCAGTACACGTATCAGGCTGTATGATATGCGCACAGTACCCTGGAGATACTTCTCCAACCCGCATGGTCCTACTTCCTAGAGTATACCTGTACCGAAAATACCTTCCACTGTTGGCTATTTGGCGTATAAGTTCTGAGTCTATGGTTATCCTATCGGCTCTGTGTGAAGATGCCATGGTTTGGTTATTCCATGTCACTTCCCAATTTCCCGGTTTTCGGGGATTGGAAATGTTGAAACATACTAAGGATCTATCCACATGATATTGGTGGAGCTTCAAACTAGGGGGCATAGAAATATTAAATTTCTTGTCCACCGGTCTCCCACCCCTTAATTCAAGTACCTCATCTATTGTTAAGGGATACGGTACTAGTCCTGACTTGCTCTGACCTTGAGGTACTTGTGAGCACACCCAGCATTCTGTTTGGTTTAAAACCTTACCCACTAATGAGTGATAGTCACTCAATGGATGACGGTCCATGTTGATATTAAGGCTGGACTGACATCTTTGGATGCACCCGTCCTCAACTATGTTTTCACAGTTTCTACAAATACAATTTTCCTCAGCCAATAACCCTTCACAGTGCCTCCTAGTTTCGTGACTACCAGATCGTTTTCTGATACTCGCCTTTGCTCGATGGATGTGTTGCTCTTGGAATTCTATCAATCCGTCCTTGCCATCAGAACCCATTCCAGATCCTCTCTCGACATCTCTGGTACTCTCACCGAAATAGACTGCTCTGGTCAACAACAGGGTCAACAGGAAAACCCGGAATGCAGTCTCTTGGGGTAAGTCCATCTTGCTAAGGGGAGAGAAATAGGAGCAAGGAAGGGGGGAAAGGAGGGTAATGGGAGATGGAGAAAAATAAGATTTTACTCACCGGTAAATCTATTTCTCGTAGTCCGTAGTGGATGCTGGGAACTCCGTAAGGACCATGGGGAATAGCGGCTCCGCAGGAGACTGGGCACAACTAAAGAAAGCTTTAGGACTACCTGGTGTGCACTGGTTCCTCCCTCTATGACCCTCCTCCAGACCTCAGTTAGGATACTGTGCCCGGAAGAGCTGACACAATAAGGAAAGGATTTGGAATCCCGGGTAAGACTCATACCAGCCACACCAATCACACCGTATAACTCGTTATACTATACCCAGTTAACAGTATGAAATATAACTGAGCCTCTCAACAGATGGCTCAACAAGAACCCTTTAGTTAACCAATAACTATATACAAGTATTGCAGACAATCCGCACTTGGGACGGGCGCCCAGCATCCACTACGGACTACGAGAAATAGATTTACCGGTGAGTAAAATATTATTTTCTCTAACGTCCTAAGTGGATGCTGGGAACTCCGTAAGGACCATGGGGATTATACCAAAGCTCCCAAACGGGCAGGAGAGTGCGGATGACTCTGCAGCACCGAATGAGCGAACTCTAGGTCCTCCTCAGCCAGGGTATCAAACTTGTAGAATTTAGCAAATGTGTTTGACCCCGACCAAGTAGCTGCTCGGCAAAGTTGTAAAGCCGAGACCCCTCGGGCAGCCGCCCAAGAAGAGCCCACCTTCCTCGTGGAATGGGCTTTTACAGATTTAGAATGCGGCAGTCCAGCCGCAGAATGTGCAAGTTGAATCGTGCTACAGATCCAGCGAGCAATAGTCTGCTTTGAAGCAGGCGCACCCAACTTGTTGGGTGCATGCAGGATAAATAGCGAGTCAGTCTTCCCTGACTCCAGCTGTCCTGGAAACATAGATTTTTAGGGCCCGGACTACGTCCAGCAACTTGGAATCCTCCAAGTCACGAGTAGCCGCAGGCACCACAATAGGCTGGTTCAAATGAAAAGCTGAAACCACCTTTGGGAGAAATTGGGGACGAGTCCTCAATTCCGCCCTATCCATATGGAAAATCAGATAAGGGCTTTTACATGATAAAGCCGCCAATTCTGACACACGCCTGGCCGAAGCCAAGGCCAACAGCATGACCACTTTCCACGTGAGATATTTTAAATCCACGGTTTTAAGTGGTTCAAACCAATGTGACTTTAGGAAATTCAATACCACGTTGAGATCCCAAGGTGCCACTGGGGGCACAAAGGGGGGCTGAATATGCAGCACTCCCTTAACAAATGTCTGAACTTCAGGTAATGAAGCCAGTTCTTTCTGGAAGAAAATCGATAGAGCCGAAATCTGGACCTTAATGGAACCCAATTTTAGGCCCATAGTCACCCCTGACTGTAGGAAGTGCAGAAAACGGCCCAGCTGAAATTCCTCCGTTGGGGCCTTCCTGGCCTCACACCAAGCAACATATTTTCGCCATATGCGGTGATAATGGTTTGCGGTCACCTCTTTCCTAGCTTTAATCAGCGTAGGGATGACTTCCTCCGGAATGCCCTTTTCCTTCAGGATCCGGCGTTCAACCGCCATGCCGTCAAACGCAGCCGCGGTAAGTCTTGGAACAGACAGGGTCCCTGCTGCAGCAGGTCCTGTCTGAGCGGCAGAGGCCATGGTTCCTCTGAGATCATTTCTTGAAGTTATGGGTACCAAGCTCTTCTTGGCCAATCCGGAACAATGAGTATAGTTCTTACTCCTCTTCGTCTTATTATCCTCAGTACCTTGGGTATGAGAAGAAGATGAGGGAACATATAAACCGACTGGTACAACCACGGTGTCACTAGAGCGTCCACAGCTATTGCCTGAGGGTCTCTCGACCTGGCGCAATATCTTTCTAGCTTTTTGTTGAGGCGGGACGCCATCATGTCCACCTGTGGCCGTTCCCAACGATTTACAATCAGCTGAAAGACTTCTGGATGAAGTCCCCACTCTCCCGGGTGGAGGTCGTGCCTGCTGAGGAAGTCTGCATCCCAGTTGTCCACTCCCGGAATGAACACTGCTGACAGTGCTAACACGTGATTTTCCGCTCATCGGAGAATCCTTGTGGCTTCTGCCATCGCCGTCCTGCTTCTCGTGCCGCCCTGTCGGTTTACATGGGCGACCGCCGCGATGTTGTCTGACTGGATCAGTACCGGCTGGTTTTGAAGCAGGGGTCTTGCCTGACTTAGGGCATTGTAGATGGCCCTTAGTTCCAGAATATTTATGTGTAGGGAAATCTCCTGGCTTGACCATAGCCCTTGGAAGTTTCTTCCCTGTGTGACTGCCCCCCAGCCTCGAAGGTTGGCATCCGTGGTCACCAGGACCCAGTCCTGTATGCCGAATCTGCGGCCCTCTCGAAGATGAGCACTCTGCAGCCACCACAGCAGAGACACCCTGGTCCTTGGAGACAGGGTTATCAGCCGATGCATCTGAAGATGCGATCCGGACCACTTGTCCAACAGATCCCACTGAAAGATTCTTGCATGGAACCTGCCGAATGGAATTGCTTCGTAGGAAGCTACCATTTTTCCCAGGACTCGCGTGCAGTGATGCACCGAGACCTGTTTTGGTTTCAGGAGATCTCTGACTAGAGACAACTCCTTGGCTTTCTCCTCCGGGAGAAACACCCTTTTCTGGTCTGTGTCCAGAACCATCCCCAGAAACAGTAGACGTGTCGTAGGAACCAGCTGTGACTTTGGAATATTCAGAATCCAACCGTGCTGTTGTAGCACCTCCCGAGATAGTGCTACCCCGACCAACAACTGCTCCCTGGACCTCGCCTTTATAAGGAGATCGTCCAAGTATGGGATAATTAAAACTCCCTTTTTTCGAAGGAGTATCATCATTTCGGCCATTACCTTGGTAAATACCCTCGGTGCCGTGGACAGACCAAACGGCAACGTCTGGAATTGGTAATGACAGTCCTGTACCACAAATCTGAGGTACTCCTGGTGAGGAAGGTAAATGGGGACATGTAGGTAAGCATCCTTGATGTCCAGTGATACCATGTAATCCCCTTCCTCCAGGCTTGAAATAACCGCCCTGAGCGATTCCATCTTGAACTTGAACCTTTTTATATAGGTGTTCAAGGATTTCAAATTTAAAATGGGTCTCACCGAACCGTCCGGTTTCAGTACCACAAACACTGTAGAATAGTAACCCCTTCCTTGTTGAAGGAGGGGTACCTTGACTATCACCTGCTGCGAATACAGCTTGTGAATTGCCTCCAGCACTGCCTCCCTGTCCGGGGGAGCTGTTGGCAAGGCAGATTTGAGGAAACGGCGAGGGGGAGACGTCTCGAATTCCAGCTTGTACCCCTGAGATACTACTTGTAGAATCCAGGGATCCACCCGTGAGCGAGCCCACTGGTCGCTGCAGTTCTTGAGACGGGCCCCCACCGTACCTGGCTCCGCCTGTGGAGCCCCAGCGTCATGCGGTGGACTTAGAGGAAGCGGGGGAGGGCTTTTGTTCCTGGGAACTGGCTGTATGCTGCAGCTTTTTCCCTCTACCTCTGTCTCTGGGCAGAAAGGACGCGCCTTTAACCCGCTTGCCTTTCTGGGGCCGAAAGGACTGTACCTGATAATACGGTGCTTTCTTTGGCTGTGAGGGAACATGGGGTAAAAATGCTGACTTCCCAGCTGTCGCTGTGGAAACGAGGTCCGAGAGACCATCCCCAAACAACTCCTCACCCTTGTAAGGCAAAACTTCCATGTGCCTTTTAGAATCTGCATCCCCTGTCTAGTCCATAAACCCCTCCTGGCAGAAATGGACATTGCACTTATTTTAGATGTCAGCCGGCAAATATCCCTCTGTGCATCTCTCCTGTATAAGACTGCGTCTTTAATATGCTCTATGGTTAGCAATATAGTGTCCCTGTCTAAGGTATCAATATTTTCTGACAGGGAATCTGACCACGCAGCTGCAGCACTGCACATCCATGTTGAAGCAATAGCTGGTCTCAGTATAATACCTGAGTGTGTATAAACAGACTTCAGGATAGCCTCCTGCTTCCTATCAGCAGGCTCCTTTAGGGCGGCCGTGTCCGGAGACGGTAGTGCCACCTTCTTTGACAGGCGTGTGAGCGCTTTATCTACCCTAGGGGATGTCTCCCAACGTGACCTATCCTCTGGCGGGAAAGGGTACGCCATTAGTAACTTTTTAGAAATTACTAGTTTCTTATCGGGGGAAGCCCACGCTTCTTCACACACTTCATTTAATTCATCAGAAGGGGGAAAAACCACTGGTAGTTTTTTCTCCCCAAACATAATACCCTTTTTTGTGGTACCTGGGGTAATATCAGAAATGTGCAACACATTTTTCATTGCCGTAATCATGTAACGTGTGGCTCTATTGGAATGTACACTAATGTCATCATCGTCGACACTGGAGTCAGTATCTGTGTCTGCCATCTGAGGTAGCGGGCGTTTTAGAGCCCCTGATGGCTTTTGAGACGTCTGGACAGGCACGGGCTGAGAAGCCGGCTGTCCCACATCTGATATGTCGTCAAACCTTTTATGTAAGGAGTTGACACTGTCGCGTAATTCCTTCCACATATCCATCCACTCAGGTGTCGACCCCGCAGGGGGTGACATCACATTTATCGGCACCTGCTCCACCTCCACATAAGCCTCCTCATCAAACATGTCGACACAGCCGTACCGACACACCGCACACACACAGGGAATGCTCTGAGGACAGGACCCCACAAAGCCCTTTGGGGAGACAGAGAGAGAGTATGCCAGCACACACCAGAGCGCTATATTAAACAGGGATACACACTACACAGTGATTTTACCCCTTATAGCTGCTGATATATCACAGATTGCGCCTAAATTTAGTGCCCCCCCTCTCTTTTTTACCCTATGTAGTCTGGTACTGCAGGGGAGAGCCTGGGGAGCGATCCTTCCAGCGGAGCTGTGAGGGAAAATGGCGCCAGTGTGCTGAGGGAGATAGCCCCGCCCCTTTCTCGGCAGGCTTCTCCCGCTTTTTTATGGAATATATGGCAGGGGATTTTACACATATATAGTCTTAATGACTATATTATGTGTTATTTTGCCAGTAAGGTACTCTTATTGCAGCCCCAGGGCGCCCCCCCCCCCCCAGCGCCCATCAGTGACCGGAGTGTGTGGTTTGCATGGGGAGCAATGGCGCACAGCTGCAGTGCTGTGCGCTACCTTAATGAAGACCGAAGTCTTCTGCCGCCGATTTTCAGGAACCTCTTCTTGCTTCTGGCTCTGCAAGGGGGACGGCGGCGCGGCTCCGGGACCGGACGACCGAGGCTGGGCCTGTGTTCGATCCCTCTGGAGCTAATGGTGTCCAGTAGCCTAAGAAGCCCAAGCTAGCTGCAAGGCAGGTAGGTCCGCTTCTCTCCCCTAAGTCCCTCGTAGCAGTGAGTCTGTTGCCAGCAGATCTCACTGAAAATAAAAAACCTAAATATAACTTTCTTTTCTAGGAGCTCAGGAGAGCCCCTAGTGTGCATCCAGCTCGGCCGGGCACACAATTCTAACTGAGGTCTGGAGGAGGGTCATAGAGGGAGGAGCCAGTGCAGACCAGGTAGTCCTAAAGCTTTCTTTAGTTGTGCCCAGTCTCCTGCGGAGCCACTATTCCCCATGGTCCTTACGGAGTTCCCAGCATCCACTTAGGACGTTAGAGAAATAATAAAAAGGAAAAAGAAATTTTGTGCGACAATCGCCTCTGGTCTTGTAGTTCTCTGTGCTCAGGTGCCGTGACAACAGTCCTGCCTCTCAACCTTCCCGTAACAGGCACTCCAGTGATACGATTTCCTCTACACTCTGCTCTTTGTCACTGGCTTTCTCTGGGTCAGCGACCTTCTTACAGTGGGACGAGTGGACCCAAGTCTCTCTCTCGGCAACCTTCAATGCTGTCGTGCTGGTTAGTAAGACTTGGTACGGTCCTTCCCACCGGTCAATAAAGCAACATGAGCGTAGAAAATTTCGAATCATTACATAATTCCCAGGTTCAATGTCATGACAATTACTGTTTGGTAGGTCAGGAATAACCAGCTTTAGATTGCTGTTTTGATTCCTCAACTGCTTGCTCATCTTAACCAAATATTTCACAGTCACCTCATTATTGTATTTCAAATCATCCTGGGGGTCAATCATTACATGGGGTTGTCGACCAAAAAGAATCTCAGAGGGTTATAGGTTAAGGGGGGACCTGGGATTGGTTCTGATGCTGTACAATACAAGTGGCAAAGCTTCTGGCCACAACAATCCAGTTTCAGCCATCACCTTGCTCAGCTTGTTCTTAATAGTGCTGTTCACTCTTTCCACTTTCGCACTCGCCTGTGGGAGGTACGGAGTATGCAGCTTACTATTAATTCCCATCAGTTTGCACATTACCTGAAAGACTTCACCTGTAAAATGGGTACCCCTATCACTTTCAATTATCCTAGGGATACCATATCTGCACACAAATTCCTGCACAATCTTCTTTGCAGTGAACGTAGCAGTATTTGTGGCAGCGGGGAATGCTTCTACCCAATTTGAAAACACGTCAATACATACTAACACATACTTTACATTTCTGCAGGGTGGCAACTGTATGAAATCAATTTGCATTACCTGAAAAGGGCCATCTGTTGGCGGGATATGGGATGGTTCTGTTGGTATTGACTTTCCAATATTCTTCCTCAAGCAGGTAAGACATGTCATTGCTCTCTTACCCGCATGAGAAGAGAATCCTGGCGCACACCAATAGGCTCTCACCAGCTTACACATACCCTCTTTGCCCAGATGAGTCAGACCATGTGCCGCCTCAGCTAAACTTAGAAGGTATGCTCTGGGGACTACTGGCTTACCCTGTCCATCTGTCCAGAGGACTCCTGGCCATACCCTTTTGACCTTCAGACTGCCTTTTCCTGTGGAGAACACAAATTTTGCATTTCACTTAATTTTTGTGTGTTGACGGTATTGAATACCATTAGTTGTGTGATGTATGTCTGGGAGTGCTGGCTGCTGATTTAGCAGCTTCATCTGCCCGGCTGTTACCAAGTGACACTGGGTCTTGGCTGTACGTGTGGGCTTTGCACTTGATAACAGCCACTCTGTCAGGTTCCTGTATCGCTGTTAGAAGTCTTTTGATGTGGGTCGCATGCGCCACGGGTGTGCCAGCTGCCGTCATTAAATTTCTGAGGTGCCATAGTGCCCCGAAATCATGCACTACTCCAAAGGCATACCTAGAATCTGTGTAGATATTGGCTGATTTACCCTTAGCCAATTCACATGCTCTGGTTGGGGCGACCAGCTCAGCAACTTGTGCTGAGTGCGGTGGGCCCAGGGGTTCCGCTTCTATGATACCTTTGTCATCTACGACTGCATATCCAATACACAAGTCTCCCGAGTCCGTCTGTCTGTGGCAACTACCGTCAGTGTAAAAAGTAAAATCTACGCCTTCCAGTGGGTTGTCACTGATGTCGGGTCTTGCAGTGAAAGTTTGGTTCAGATATTCCATACAATCATGTGTCAGTGTCTGTACTAAATCCTCCTTCACCATCATTCTCATCCTCCACCCTTTGTGCCTGTCCAGGCACACCTGGGAGATACGTTGCAGGATTTAGTGCGCTGCATCTCCTTATGGTGATGTTTACAGGGGCCATTAGTGCTAATTCCCACCTTGTAAACCGTGCTGATGAGACATGTCTGGTTTGGGCAGAATTCAGTATGGCTGACACTGCATGAGGTGTATGGCTGGTCAGGCTGTGTCCCAACACTACGTCTTCGCTTTTACTCACTAGCAATGCTATTGCTGCAACACTTCGCAAGCATGTGGGGAGAGATTGTGATACGGTGTCTAGCTGAGCGCTGTAGTAAGCTACCGGCCTGCTGGCATCACCATGTCTCTGGGTTAAAACACCTGCCGCACACCCAGCACTCTCCGTACCGTATAATTCAAAGGGTTTCCCATAATCTGGCATACCTAATGCAGGTGCCTGTGAAAGGCACTGTTTGAGTCTCTCAAATGCCAGTTCGGACTCATCTGTGTGCGAAATCCGATCTGGTTTGTTTGACGAGACCATCTCTTGCAAAGGTAAAGCTAGTATGGAGATCCCTGGGATCCAGTTTCGGCAGTACCCACACATTCCTAGGAAAGTGCGGATCTGTTGCTGGGTTTGTGGCAGAGTCATGTCGCGAATCGCCTGTATTCTATCAGCGGTGAGGTGTCTCAGTCCTTGTGTTAAGCAATGTCCCAAGTATTTCACTTTGGTCTGGCACAACTGTAGCTTATCCTTTGAAACCTTGTGTCCCGTATTAGAAAGGTGAAACAGAAGCTGTTTCGTGTCTTTCAAGGACGATTCGAGTGAATCAGAACACAGCAGTAAGTCATCTATATACTATATTAATACTGATCCCTCTCAGGTTGAAAGGATTGTAAACAGTCATGCAAAGCCTGGGAGAAAATACTTGGGCTGTCAATGAAACCTTGGGGTAAGCGAGTCCAGGTGTACTGTACTCTGTATGTAAATGCAAACAAATATTGGCTGTCAGGGTGCAAAGGGACCGAAAAGAAAGCGGAGCAGAGGTCAATGACAGTGAAAAACTTCGCAGTAGGGGGAATTTGCATGAGGATGACAGCTGGATTTGGCACTACGGGGAATTGGCTCTCAACTATTTTGTTTATCCCCCTTAGATCCTGCACTAGCCTGTAACCCCTCCCCCCACTCTTTTTCACAGGGAAGATGGGACTATTGGCAGTGCTGGACGTCCTAACTAGGATGCCCTGTTGTAGCAAGCGCTCTATGACTGGGTAAACTCCTAATTCCACCTCTGGCTTCAGAGGATACTGTGGGATTTTTGGAGCTATCCTACCATCTTTTACTTGAACTACTACAGGAGCTACATTTGCCATCAATCCAGTGTCTTGTCCATCTTTGGTCCAGAGGGATTCCGGTATGTGGGAGATCATTTCCTCTACCTTGGATGGACACCTGTTTATAACAGCAGAGTGTGACATTAACCTTTGTGAAGTGTCTAACATATCCTGCTCTTCCTGAACGTGATTCTCGGGTATATCTAAGAAGACACCCTCAGGAGTACAATATATGACACACCTCATCTTGCACAATAAATCTCTCCCAAGTAGATTAGTCGGAGCCGATGCAGCTAGCAAAAAGGAGTGCTTGGTCTGCAAAGGCCCTATCGTAATCTCTGCTGGTCTACTTAAAGGGTAGTGTTGCACTACTCCTGTTACCCCCATTGCTGAAATTGTTTTACCCGTTGTTTTCATACCTACTGTTGAATTTAACACTGACCTGGCCGCCCCTGTATCTACAAGGAAAGGTAGTGATCTACCAGCTACATCAACTGTAACCTCGGGTTAATTTCCAAGGCTAGCAATCAACTTCACTGGCTGCAAACTACAGGTGTGGCCTAACCCCTATTGTATGTTGTGACCCTCCCGCAGCGCGCTGGCAGCTACAATATGTGAGGGTGGTAGCTGAGAATTTCCAGAGGTCTGCCAGTTCCTCTTAGGTGGGTACATCCTGGTTTCCCCTGCATGTGGCTCATAACTCCTCCTATGCGGTCCCTGATCCCAATTACCTGTCATACTGTGTGTCATGTTCTGGTCTAGGGGGTCGATATACCTTATATGGGTCTTTAAAATTACAGTTCCGTGCGTAATGTCCTTCCCTCTGACATTTAAAACATTTTTCCACATATGACTTACCATCAGGGGTCTGGGGTTTAGGCTGATGTGGCTTCGTTGTCAGGGCTTTTATACTTACTGTCATCAGCTTATCCCCCTGTGACTCCCTGTGCCTAATGATGTTCCGATCATGCTCAATAGCGGACTCTCTTAATGCAGCCACCGAGATAGCTCTCCAATTTGGTTGAGTGGTTTGTACCCTTGCTCTCAACGTTTCTTTTAAACCGTCCATTAATACGGACACCGCTACCTCTCTATGATGTACATTTTCCTTAATGTCCGCGACCCCAGTGTATCTAGCCATTTCCTGCAGTGCTCGATGGAAATATTCAGAGGCCGTTTCACCTTCTTTTTGTCTAATGGAGAAGATTTTATTCCACTTGACAACAGTTGGGAAATATACTCCTAACTGCAGATTGATCTGTTTTACGTTCTCCTGATTGTATTCATCAGTGAGAGGTACCTCTGCGTCTAATTTACAGTCAGCAATGAATTTCACAGGGTCAATATTAGAGGGCAAACATGCCCGTAGCACTGTCCGCCAATCTTTGTTTGTGGGTTCGGTGGTGTTACCTAGTTCTCTAATAAACCTCTGACATGCGGCTAGATCTTTTCTGTGATCGGTAAATTCAGACATAATTGTCCTCAATTCTGTCCGGGACCAGGGGCAATGCATAGCAATGTTCCTGACGGGAGTGATTCCCTGAGTGTCAGCATTCCCATTGGGGACTGCGATCACCCTGACAGGATTTAGTTCAATTACATCATTCTGGGTTGCTTCTACAATGTGAGGTGCAATTGTCTCTGCATAATGTACTGTACCGTATTTACCTGTGGACACGACCTCACCTGTCCCTCCGTTAGGGGCCTTTGCTACTGCTCTTACTGGTTGGGCCGTGCCCACTTGTGTGTCTTGTATGGTGGCTGCTAGAGAGAGTGCCGATATCGTGCTGGGCTCATCTTCTTGGTCGCAGTCCTGAGGGAAGTTTAAGATGGGATACAACTTGCACGGGTTAGCATTAACACATTTATTAAGTTCACTCTTATCATATATTAGTATGCCATTCTCTGTAGCCACTTTCTCTCCTGTAATTTACGGTGGTGGTGGTGCAGTTGCTATCAGTTTTCTGCTAGGGTTGGAACCAGCTGTTAGAGCTAATCCCCTTTGCATATCACCCTCCTGTTGCCATAAATGTAAACAATCTGTATGTCTAATCCTTTGTTTTCTGGATTTTATTAGACATATCCTTCTCCTTAAATTTTGCAACACCTCAGGACTAAAACTGCCTACCTTAGGGAATGGTTCCCTTTCTTCCGCAGTCATACGTTCCCATTCATTGCATAAAACCTCTGCGTGTGATCCATATTTCTCACACATTATGTACCTCGCCGACCCTTTGGGCCGCGGAATATCAACCTGAACCCTGGTTGATCGTCCCTTACTTGAGCAACTGGCCCCCATTCTTTGCAGGTATTGCCTTCTCAGCTAATTCCTACAAAAACCAAATTACTCAGTGGTAAGGCAACTGTGAAAGTTCTCAGAGCGCTCTCACCCACTCACGCCGTTGGCCAATACCCCTAAGCACTGTCCTCAGCACCGGTCGTACCCAACCTAGGGCCCTATGTAACCTCTATTTACTGAGAGTGTGTGGGAGTGACTTACCCTTCCCAGTAAATATTGGTCGTTGGAGATTTCCTGAGTGACCAGCGAAACTCCCTTAAAATAAAAAAACTGTTCCACAAATCACGTTGCGTGTGCTACAATTAGTGTCTATGATCCCGCGATTTTACGCAAATGGCGTAATGGGTATCAAGTTGAACTATTGCACAAACTAACGCGCGGTACAATCGCACGGCGTATAAGTAACTGTTACTTATCCGCTGTACGACCAATGGAATCTTTTTTTTAGGCTGCAAAACCTCAGCTGGAGCTTTTCAGAACAGGCCTATATGGGTACTACGCTAACCCCCAGGCTGCGCTTCACCGCTGACCTTTTAGGCCACGGTATTCAGAGCTTCGCTTGACTTAGCGGATTTCTGACTTCGCTGACCTCTTGGTCTGCTGTTATACTAATTGCTCCTTTGTACTCTAATCAATGTTAACGTGAGAAAGCCACTTCCACGCCACCAAGTGTCCACTCACCTGATGTGGTCTCCTACGGGATCCCGAATTCTGGGTTCACAAAACCTTTATTGTTTGCACACTCACGCTCGTTCACTCATATACACTTTGGTTTTTCTGTACAGAAAATTAACATTCATTCAAATAAAACAGCCTAGTCCCAGAGGTGACACAGTAAGAGAAGGTTTCTTTTAAACGAAATATTGGAAACTGAACAAATTTGTGCTATTATCGCGTGGCTACCGTATCGACCTAAACTAAAACAATGCTATTGTGTGATTTGTATTTAGTGGGCGTACCTGTACGCACGTTGCGTAAACACGCCACGTGAGTAGGCCTTTACGTTGCGTACGCAGTCCCGAACGCTGTCCGAGACACGTGTACAAAGGCCGTACGTCCGCAGTACTACAAATCCCACACTTCTATAAATGTTAACGATATTTAAACTATAATCGCTAACTTAACACTACACACAGTTTCTACTGTATAAACCTTTACAACTAGGCCAGGCTGTGTGTGCGTCTTACACTTACTCCCTTTAATATTAACTCTATATGTTAACTAAATAGCAACAAATTTTCCAGTACAGATCAAAATAAATCTAGTAATCAGTGATTATGGCAATGGTGTGAGCAGATATGCAAAGTACAAAATACAGGTGTATGCGTGTGTTGCGTGCGCATTTGACGCCAAAACAGAAATTTACAGATTTTACAAAGAAAACTAGCTTTTGCGTTCTTACCTTACGGATCCCTCCAGCATCCCTTCAAACCATGCAGGGCAGACGCTTATCTAAATCAGCACTTATTATATCCCCGGACCAAGAGAAGGTTTACAGGGGATACTCCTCCGCCCTTTGCTGATAGATAAAGTCTGCGAAAACTCTGCTAGGCTGCGGGTATGAGAAGGAACCGGACGAGCTCCCAATTGATGTTAATATTATCTTAGGCCGCAAAGCTATATCTTTAAATACACTATTACCGTGGAGCCGTTAATGGCCGCTAGATCACGTGCTACGCACTCTGTACGCTATTTGCGTACAGAGTCCCGTACGTGGTACGTACTTGACGTACACACGCCGAGCTGAGTGTACGGAGTATGCACAGCGTGCGCACACAATGAATAACCTTTAAAACTTGTTAATGATACAATGTAATGATATGCTTACACTTTAAACCCTTAACAGTAAAGTACTGTAATGATGTTATACCTTTAAACCTTAAGTAGCGCTGGCGATACCAAGTACCCGCAGTGCGTACACCTTATCAATGCTTATACACCTTAAACAGATTAAACTACTTTAAAGCCCATGCAGGAAAGTGAAAACACAACACTGATTTGTAGTTGCAACCACAGGGTTCTAAGGCCTCAGTGGATTAAATTCCAAAAAGGTAAAAACAATACAATTTATACACTACAGGCTAACAAGTAAATCTAAACAGAATAATGGCTACAGAGAATATACATACGTGAGAATGTTTCGCAAGCGCAACCTGAGCCGGTCCTCCGCTGGTCATACAGATAGCGTTTAGAGTCTTCTGACCGGCCAGGCAACAATGGTCCTTTTATACACAACATGCATACACAATACAATGGTCACTGTAATCTTATTGTCCATTGGACACAGGGATGTGTCTCTACATTACAGAAGAGGTCATAGGTGGATTTGAAAGGGTGGGCGATGTCTTTCCTCAACTGCTCTAGTGGGTGGTATCCTCTGGATTCCAGCCGCATATGTAATTTACAGTAAATACAGTTAAAGTTCATATTCTACTTTTGTACATAACTATACGCAGGAACAAGCGATCTTTCTCTAACTAACACCGGAATGTTACCCTCAAAATACCCTACAGCTGGATACTAGACATCACCTGCCAACCTTTATCTGACCCTTCCTATCATGCAAAGGCGAATCTCTCTGTCCAGGAACTGTTTAAACTAGTAATACTCGCTGACATGGTCTAGGGGAACTATATCTAAAATGTACGCTATATGGGTTAAATATGTAATGTTCTAATAACACGCTACACGCTCACAAACTATACCGTAAATGCACATACCACGCGCCAAGGCGCATGGCCGTGAAAGCTCCGTTACGCAAAGTGCGGATATGCGCACGCACGGCAGAGCGAGTGCACGCGCAGCGGGCATGTGCATGGGGTTAGTACAAGGCATATGCATTACGATATTTTTCGACTTTGACAACCCTCTTCTACTACCGTTTGTGTAACACGCTATACATCTACCTCAGCCACCGCCATTTATTTGTGCGCCCTACATCTGACATATATATACTCTGGCTGACTGCTACATCTGTAATTTTGTAGATGCACTTTTAGAGTGGTGAGCAATTGTCTCTGCCACTATTTTGACCAACAGCTGAGGGAATTGCATGTGTGCCTAGATATATTAATACTTGGATTTATATGTATTCTCTGCCAGATTTCCACTTTTATACCTCCACTGCTTGGGCTACAGTAGCTTTTATTAGCTATTTATTGTGTTTTTTTCTGTATTTATTTATTGTATATTGAATAACAATGTTATGTTGTCCAACTTCCGAAAGTTATTCATTTAAAACCAGCCCTTGTGCGGAGCACTGCCCTGTCGGAGTGGAAGACTAGGAAAGGGGGGCGCCAGGACAAAGCACTGAGATCGGAAACCCGATGAGCCGAGAATAAGGCCAAAAGGAATAAGGTTGACCCAACAGAAATCAGTCTTGTCCATGTGCTCAAAAGGAGCCCTTTGAAGAGCTTTCATTAACAAGGAAAGATCCCAGGGCGCCACTGGAGGCACAAACGGCAGCTGAACATTAAGTAGCACCTGGAGGAAAGTTCTGACCTCCGGGATAACTGCCAGTTGTTTCTGAAAGAGTACCAACAAGGCTGAAACTTGAACCTTCAAGGACGATAACCGAAGGCCCAGGTCCAGGCTGGACTGCAGAAAAGCCAACAGCTGAAGCAATCTGAAAGAGCATGGGTTGAACTGCTTTTCTGTGCACCAGGAAAAATAAATCCTCCAAATTTGATGGTAGACTATCAGAGGACGACTTCCTAGCCTGAAGCATAGTCTTGATGACCTGGTTGAAAAAACCTTTCCTCCTTAGGATGGATGTCTCAAGAGCCACGCCATTAAAGCAAAGACGGTCTGGATGGGGATGCACGCAGAGCCCTTGTGATAGAAAGTCTTGACGGAGAGGAAGATGCCACGGACTGTCGATGGACATATTGAGCAGGTCTGTATACCATGGGCGACATTGCCAATCTGGAACTACCAGAATCATTGCATCTCCTTCCTGTTTGAACTTCTGGAGTAACCTGAAGAATAAAGGGGAGCAGTGGAAAGACGTACACTAGGCGGAAAGGCCAATGAGTAGTCATATCATCCACTAGGAATGCCTGTGCCGAACCTTCAGACCTGGTTGTTGTGGCGGGATGCTATGAGATCTATTCCTGGCATTCCCCATCTGGTTACCAACTGGTAGAGCATGCACTCCTGAGTGAATGTCTTGTCAACTTAGGAAGTCCGCTTCCCAGTTGAGCACCCCTGATATGAATACCGCCGACAGTGCCAGAAGATTTCTTTCCCCCCACAGGAATATCTTGGATATCTCTTCGCATGGCTCCTCGACTGCGAGTGCTGTCCTGATGGTTGATATATGCGACCACCATCGCATTGTCCGACTGGACCTTCACCGGACAACAGCGAAGAAGTCGCTGAGCTGCACAGAGCATTCAGGATTGCCCTCAATTCGAGTACATTGATGGGAAGTCCGCTTTCCTGGAGATTCCAATGGCCTTGGAACGTATGTGTTTTGGAAACTGCTCCCCATACTCGAAGACTGGCATCCGTAGTAACCACAGTCCAGTTTTGAATCCAAAAGAGGCTACCCCTGTTAAGATTGGATTGTAGGAGCCACCAAGATAACGACAGGTGAACCTCCGGAGTGAGAACTATGGTCTGTGACCTGATATGGAGAGGAGACCCGTTCCATTGTCTAAGAACTTCTAATTGTAGAGGACACAAGTGGAATTGGAGGTACTCTATCATATCGAACGCTACCATCACCGAGCAGAGTACTCTCATATAAGCAAGTATTAAAACAGTGCGATGATGTAGAAGCGACCAAATTCTGGACTGAATGACAGTGAGCTTGTCCTGGGGAGAGAAACCCGCTGCACACTGGAATCTAGAAGCACTCCTAAATGCAGGATTGTTTGAGAGGGCGTTAGAGACTATTTCGTCCAGTTGTTTTTCCAGCAATGTGACTGTAAAAAGTCCACCATCATCTGAAGGTGACTTGCGAGCTCCTCTTGCGAATGACCCAGAAGCAGGAGGTCATCCAGATACAGCAGAATTCAAGCGCCTTTGCGTCTGAGATAAGCCGCCATCCCTGCCATGACTTTGAAGAATTTTGGAGCCGTGGAAAGGCCAAAGGGCAGGGCGCTGAAGTGAAAATGGCTGGTTTTGACTACAAAACGAAGAAACCGTTGATGACTTGGATGGTGTCAGGAATCTGCAATCTCCATCGCATCACTTCCAGTTAACAGGAATCTCCTGGCTTCAGTCCTCTGTCTTCAGAGTATCCCCTGTGAATTGGACCTGTGGAACTACAGGTCCCAGCAGTTCCAGTTCCGTTCCAGTCTTCTGCAGCCTACAGCTCACTGTGCTCCACCTAACCAGTTCTATCTTTTGGTAACCACTGGTTTCAGCCAGCAGCCTGGAGTACACAGTGCTTCTAGTTAAACAGCATTAACTCCCGGTGCACTAGTGATCCCAGCCAGCAACCAGCAGTGCATTGCATTAACTGTCTACAGAATTATTCTCCCGGTTAATCACCAGCTCCAGTTAACTCTCAGCTGATCTGGGCACCCAATCCAGGAGGGTGTGTTCTCACAGAGATTCATCCAATCATCACAGAGCAAGGGGTATAAACTCCAGTTCCTGGCTCATTCGCATCGCCTTGGACAAGTTCTCCTGGTACCCCGTGTTCCAGTCTCCAGTGGTTCCCCGTGTTAGTCTCCAGTGGTTCCCCGTGATCCAGTCTCCAGTGGTTCCCCGTGTTTCAGTCTCCAGTGGTTCCCCGTGTTCCAGTCTCCAGTGGTTCCCCGTGTTCCAGTCTCCAGTGGTTCCCCGTGTTCCTGTATCCAGTGGTTCCCCGTGGATACGCTCATCATTTCATTCCATTCATCATTCTGCATTTCTCCTGCTTGATCCAAACTCCAGCCACAGCCTGCCACAGTTCATCAGCAGTAAGAGACTCTCCTCAGATGTTATTCATTGCCTAACTTGTGCACCTTATTACCAGCATTCCATTCTGTGCATTGCATCCAGCACTTAACAAGCATGCTGAGTTAGGATTGTCTCCTGCCTGGGCCTTGCTTGGCTAAAGAACTTTTATGTTACAGAGACTGTGTGCCTTTACAAGTATTACCGGAGTTCTGTCTTCTAAACCATTCACATTTATTTACCAAGTCATTCCACGTTTAGTTATCAGAGACTGTGTGCTTTGCAAGTATTACCGGAGTTCTGTTTTCCAAACCTTTTGCATTTATCAAGTTATTTCACGTTCGTGTTACCAGTGACTTTATTTGCTTTAAACCTTCTGCATTCTGCCATCAACTTGTCACCAACATATATTTGTGTTGCCAGAGACTTTTTATTATTACCTTGGATTCAGTTACCGTTTATCATTTCAGTTCTGCTACTACCAATGCTACGTACCATCTATTATTATATCATTGTTCTGTGACTCTTGTGTTTATTAAACATCAGCGCATAAGCGCAGGACTTTATTCAGTCTCCACGTTTCATACGTCATTCCAACACTGACCCACTAGTGCCTCCTCCGGGAACAGACTAAATCAGAAACCTGACAGCCTGACAGATGGATTCGGATATGCAAATATGCATCCGGGATGTTCAGTGAGGCCAGAAAGTCCCCCGGTTGCAGTGTGAGAAGTATTGTCCTGAGGGATTTCATTCTGAACTTGGGAACCCTGAGAAAGAGGTTCGACCATTTGAGGTTGAGTATTAGCCAATAGGAGCCGTCCACTTCGGAACTAGAAAAAGTGATGCGTAGAAACAGTGTCCTTCCTGTACTGTTGGCACCAGAACGATCACGTTGGAGGCAAGAAGGGAGCCAACTGACTCTTATAGAGCCGCTGCCTTTCCGGGATCCCTCAGAAGCCCCGTGGTGAAAAACCTTCTTGGAGGACAACGCCAGAATGTAAAGGTGTATCCTTGAGTGACTACGTACCTGACCCAGGCGTCCGCTGTGTTGTTCCACCACTGCGGAGCAAAAGACAGCAGTCGGCCCCCCACTCTGGGATCCCCCAGAGGGGGGCCCGCCCCATCACACTGCAGGTTTGTCGGCCAGCTTGATGGCCGGGCTTCTGGTAGCCCAAGGTTGCTTGCGAGGCTTAGTATTCTTGGCTTGAGATTGGTATCGAGAAGAGGTTTGGCCCTTCGCTCTTCCTTGTCCCCGAAAGGAAGCTTTAGCCGCTGTTGCACATGGCAGAAAAGCCAATTTAGCAGTATCCAGTGACGTAACAATGTTGTTGAGCTCTTGTCCAAAAAGGGTATCTGCTGTGTAAGGTAAAGCTTCTAGAGCTTTCTTGGAAGAGGCATCAGTCCCCCAAGAATGCAGCCATAACAACTGTGGACAGAAATGGTTTTAAACAAAAGCTCTATGCGCAGTGTACTGCTGCCGGCTTGCATAAACTCACACAAGGTCCCTTCACCCCTCAACAATAGTGATACAATGCAAAAAGTCATTTTCTCCAGTTTATTTTTGCAGCCATAACAATTGTCTGGCAGCCACAGTGGAAGCCGAAACCTTAGATGTAAGGGTGGCCGTATCCAGAGCCGTTTCCGCCAGGTAAGTATTTGCCTTCTGGATATTCCCAACGAGTCCCAACAATTGCTTCCTACTAACATTAGAGGAGAGACCTTGTTGAAGCTGGTCAGTCCAACACGAGATTGCTTTAGTTACCCATGCCGAAGCTAAAGCATGTATGGTTATCGCTCCTGCGTGAGTGTAGGCCATCTTCAGAAAAGTATCTAATTTGCGATCGGTGGAGTCCTTAAGTGAGGAGGTATCCGGAATTGGCAGAACCGAAGATCTCACGAGACGTGCCACATGTGGTCCACAGGGGGTGGGGTTTCCCACTTGGACCTCTCTTTAGATGGGAAAGGATAAAAAGACTGCAACCTCTTAGAGAGCTGAAACAGTTTATCAGGTTTCACCTCTAGCATGTCCTCTAGCTGTGCTGAGGAGGGAAACTGTGAGGAATCCTTTTTAGGTTTCTTGAAAATAGGCATCTTGGAAGTTGGAGCCACATCTGTGTGTTCAATATCAAGGACCAGTCTGACAAGGGATTCTACGTCCGCTATGGAGAGAGAGTCTTCCAGACAAGACGCTGCGTCTGCCGACCCGCTTTCGTGGTCTGAATTGGCCGACTCCGGGTCCGAAACCCCCTGAAATTGTGGCGTAGCCAACCAATCCACGAGCTGCGTCATAACCTGTGTCTGAGTAGTTGCCCAAACTGGTTCCTGTGACACGGGCGCAGGAGGGGGGTCCTCACGTGGTGGGACGCTCATACACGCCCTACAACGACCGGTGTCCAAAGAATCCTGTGAAGACAGAATATTACAACATACTGCGCAAGTTGGTGGTTCTGGTGGAACAACCTTCTTGCCCTTGGAAGTCATGATAAAAAATGTAAACAGGGTACAGTAATATATAACACAGCAAGAAAAGTGAAATATACATGCACATACTAGTCTCTGATGAATCCTCTGTAGAACAAGAGTCTGTACAAGGGAAGTGAGACCAACTACTGCACAGTGGTGTTACAGACACACACACACACACACACACACAATGCCAGAAAGACAATAAGGGGACAAGGTACTCAACTGGCCTGTGAGGAATCAACAGGCAGGAGAAAATGACTGGACCCGGCTATCGAAGCGGGGAACAGGGGAGACAGTGGCCAGACCCTCCTTACTCAGCAACTTCCAGCCAGCATGTGAGCCCGAAATGGCTGCTGAGCGCTTTTTTAGGGAGGGACTGAGCAAGGAGGGAGGAGAAATTGGCCAGAGACTGACCTTGAGCACTGCTACTAGAGAGCCCTGGGTCGGGGGAGGGGCAGCAGGCTAGGCACCCTACCCCTTCAGATGGACCCCATGGATGTTGCCCACCTGCCCCACGGCTGATGCCCTGGTGGTCTAGTGGTAAACAGGCGTGGTATTACTCATACTCATATGCCCTCCCGCTGGCTCCCTGGAGTGGGAGGGGATCACCGCAGGGAGCCGTTCTAATTTTCCCTCTGGTCCTGGCTGCGGGGGGCTGCCTGAAGCCGCCTGTGGTCCCCGCTGCGGAAGTCCCTGGTCCAGTTACCGGCACTGCCATCAGCGGGATCCAGATGATGGAGTAGGCATGATTAGTGTGCCAGCATCCCACTCTGTTGCGCCGCAGCGCTGGGGGAAAAAAAAGTAACCAAGTGAGCTTAAAAGACCACTAGAGAAGAATGGTTCCCGCTCCTTGTCGCACCAAAAAAAAAAAAAAAAAAACAACTGGTGGGCCTGGCAGCGGGGTATAGGGGACGGGAAGGCAAGGCCTGCTGGGTACTTAAAAGAAACACTTTTGGTGCCTGCCTGCTCCCAGCCAGCCAATACCCACCTTTAACACTCCTGTGACTCCTAGTGGACGAAGAAATAAATAAATGTTAATAAACTTGTTCACGAGAATGAGCTGCAGTTTCCTCGTTTTGAAGTATACAATCCACATATAAAGACAATTCGGAATCATCCAATAAAGGCATACTGTCACGATCCGGGTATCTGGACGCCATTACCTGCCGTTTAGGTGTCTTCTGAGACTGGCCCAGCGTTCCAAATCCGGATCTCATCTGTGTCAACACTCTGCACATCCCTCCTATCATTCTGAGACACTACCACAGCGGAGCCATGTTTGAATCCAACATGGCGTCTCCCGTCCTCCGCCGCCGTTACTGTGTTATTGCTGCAGGTTCTCAGAATCATGTATCATGCCTGCCGCGGCCTTTGCTGCCCTCCAAGTGTCTCAGCATATAACTGTCATCAGGCGTCTCCTGTCCTCCGCGGCCGGCGCCGCCATTATCATTATGTTTGCACATTTCATTTCAAACCAGTTTTCCCTCCAGGTTCCAGCATGGGCGCAGCCATGTTGGATTTGATCACATGCTCCAAATCCTCCAATCCACCGTCCCTGGAATCTGCATAATTGCCCAGCCAATGCCTGCATAGCAGCAGGTATAAGTATCCTGTGTCTGGGCCAGATAGAGGTCAGTGCTTTGAATGTCATACCTTGTTCCAGTCTCTCTCTCCTGTGGCTTGTTTTTCCAGGTTCCAGTTCCTGTCTCCAGCATCCACAAAGAGACCCGCACCTGCTTTCCATCTTGCAGTGCAGCCTGACTCTACAGCCTTCCGTGGCTGTCCAGTTTCCAGCTATCTACTATCTGCTTCCAAGCAGCCAGCTTTCAACTGATTCCAGCTTCTACCAAACACCGGTGCTGATCCAGCGGATCCTATCTTACCAGCAGTATCCACTACCACCGGTAATCATCTTTCAGCTATTCTGTTTCTACGCTCCCTAGCATCTCACATCATTCACTCTGTGTTTTATCACCTGGCTGGTTCCATCCAGCATTCACTCCGTGACTTTAGTACCTGGCTGATTCCATTCAGCATCCACTCTGCATTTCATCACCTGGCTGATTCCACTCAGCATCCACTCCGTGTCTTACCACCTGGCTGGTTCCATCCAGCTGATACAGCAGCATTCTCAAGTTACAGATTCACCTGCTACAACTACTGGCATGTTCCTTGGCTATTTCTACAACTACAACCAGGCCTGGTAAGGTGATTCCATCAAAGGACTTTTACATCTGTTCTAAACCTACCAGTGCTCTGAGAAACCTTCTATGGTTATGTATTCCAGGAACTGTGTTATTTGCCACTGTCTTTGCTAAACTTGAATACTGCTTGTTATCACACGGAGTCTGTTAATAAACTTTTATTTTGAATTTTAAACTGGTTGTCATGGTCACACCTTCGGGTAATCATTCTGCACTTACATGTCCAGGGGTCTGATTAAACCTCCCAGGTTTAATTTCATCTCAGCCCCTACAACTGAGGCTTCCTCTCGTCAGCCTAAACCCTCAGTTGTGACAGTAAGCACTGACCATATGAATCCAGCTGGAGACCAGGATCAAGCGGCTAGACCTATGCAAGAACTGGCAGCCAGACTCGAACATCAGGAGGCTGCACAAGGTCACATCATCCGCTGTCTCCAGGATTTCTCTACTCGGCTGGATGGGATTCAGACGACCCTCCGTGGACCTGACACGTCTGATGCGTCCACCACAGTGACTCCAGCTGTAACCCCACCCACCTTACCCATTTCCATACCACGTCTTCATCTTCCAACGCCAGCAAAATTTGACGGATCTCCAAAGTTCTGCAGGGGCTTTCTTAACCAATGCGGAATCCATTTTGAGCTTCAACCTGGCAACTTCCCCAGTGACCGTACCAAAGTTGCTTATATTATTTCTCTCCTCAGTGGCTCAGCCCTTGATTGGGCATCACCGTTATGGGAGAAGTCTGATCCCCTGCTGTCCTCCTATACTGACTTTATAGCATCCTTCAGGCGCATCTTCGACGAGCCGGGTCGGGTTTCCTCTGCTTCATCTGAGATTCTCCGTCTACGCCAGGAAACACGTACTGTGGGACAGTATCTTATACAGTTCAAAATCCTGGCATTTGAACTGGCCTGGAACGACGAGGCCCTGTATGCTGCATTCTGGCATGGCTTGTCAGAATGCATTAAAGACGAGTTAGCTACCAGAGACTTGCCTTCTAAGTTGGATGAGCTAATTTCACTATGCACGAAAGTTGATCTACGGTTCAGAGAGAGAGCAACCGAGCGAGGAAGATCATCCGTTCCTAAATCTTCTGCTCCTCCTCCTTGTCAACCATCTCCATCCAAGGATGAGCCTATGCAAATTGGTCGTTCTCGTCTATCTCCCGCTGAGCGCCGAAGACGCCTCTCCGAGTCTCTATGTCTCTACTGTGCAGCTCCGTCGCACACTATCAACGCCTGTCCCAAACGTTCGGGACTCCAGATCCTAGCTCGCCAAGGAGAGGGCCGGCTAGGAGTAATGATCTCCTCTCCATCTCCTCATGATTGTAACCTCCCAGTGTCGCTCCAAATTGCTCAGCGTTACAGGAACGTCATTGCCCTCCTTGATTCCGGAGCAGCTGGGAATTTCATAACCGAAGCTTATGTTAAACGGTGGTCCCTACCCACCGAGAGACTGTCCTCGTCCATCTCTTTGACTGCCGTGGATGGCAGCAAGATTTTTGACGCAGTCATTTCCTTAAGAACTCTTCCAGTTCGTCTGAGAGTGGGAGTTCTTCATTCTGAGTATATTTCTTTTCTAGTGATTCCAAGAGCCACACATCCAGTGGTTTTAGGCCTTCCATGGCTCCGTCTCCACAACCCATCGATTGACTGGACGACTACGCAAATACTGGCATGGGGTCCCTCCTGTGCTGAGACTTGTTTAGCCAAAGTTCTTCCTGTTTGTTCTTCCTTCCCCAGGTCATCTGATGTTCCACCTCCTCCATATCAAGACTTCACGGACGTGTTCAGTAAAGCCTCTGCTGATATCCTTCCTCCTCATAGAGAATGGGACTGCCCAATCGACCTCATTCCAGGGAAGGTTCCACCGCGAGGCCGAACTTATCCGTTGTCTCTGCCTGAGACACACTCCATGGAAGAGTACATCAAAGAGAACCTGGCGAAGGGTTTCATCCGACCATCTTCTTCTCCAGCCGGCGCAGGCTTCTTCTTCGTTAAGAAGAAAGACGGTGGTCTGCGTCCGTGCATCGACTACAGAGGTCTGAACGACATTACTGTCAAGAACCGATACCCTTTACCCCTGATTACAGAGCTCTTTGATAGAGTTAGTGGTGCAACCATTTTCACAAAGCTGGACTTGAGGGGTGCCTACAATCTCATCCGAATCCGTGAGGGTGACGAGTGGAAGACCGCCTTTAACACCCGTGACGGACATTAGGAGTACCTCGTCATGCCCTTCGGATTGAGCAACGCTCCAGCAGTCTTCCAGCACTTCGTGAATGAGATCTTCAGGGACATCTTATACCGCCATGTCGTGGTTTATCTAGATGACATCCTCATCTTTGCTAATAATCTAGAAGATCATCGTTTCTGGGTAAAGGAGGTCCTTTCCCGTCTCCGTGTCAACCACCTCTATTGTAAATTGGAGAAGTGTATGTTTGAAGTTAAAACCATTCCGTTTCTAGGTTACATTGTGTCCGGTTCCGGACTAGAGATGGATCCTGAGAAACTCCAAGCAATCCAGAATTGGCCTATACCCTTAACCCTCAAAGGGGTCCAGAGGTTCTTAGGGTTCGCCAATTATTATAGAAAGTTTATACGAGACTTTTCCACCATTGTGGCGCCTATCACTGCATTTACCAAGAAAGGTGCTAATCCGTCCAAGTGGTCCGAAGAAGCTACGCAGGCCTTTCACCTTCTGAAGGAACGGTTCATCTCTGCACCAGTTCTGAAACAGCCCGACACCGACTCTCCTTTTATCTTAGAGGTAGATGCCTCCTCCGTTGGAGTAGGAGCGGTGTTATCCCAGAGGGCCAAAGATGGACATCTACATCCTTGCAGTTTCTTCTCCCGGAAGTTCTCCCCAGCTGAGCGCAACTATGCCATTGGCGATCAGGAGTTGCTAGCCATCAAGCTCGCTCTGGAGGAGTGGAGATACCTGTTGGAGGGAGCTTCTCATTCAATCACCATACTTACCGACCACAAAAATCTTTTATATCTCAAAGGCGCACAATGTCTGAACCCTCGTCAGGCCAGATGGGCACTTTTCTTCTCTAGGTTTGACTTTAAACTCCAGTTCTGTCCGGGTTCTCAGAATCGTAAGGCCGATGCCCTTTCCCGCTCATGGGAGCAAGAAAATGAGTCCGAGTCTGCAGACAAGCATCCTATTATTAATCCGTTGGCATTCTCCACGGTAGGGATGGACTCTACGCCCCCGCCAGGGAAAAGTTTTGTTAAGCCAGTTCTAAGGAAGAAGCTCATGCATTGGGCCCACGCTTCCCGCTTTGCTGGACATACAGGCATTCAGAAAACCCTGGAGTTTATCTCTAGGTCCTACTGGTGGCCAACTCTGAAGAAGGACGTTATGGAATTTATTGCCTCCTGCCCAAAGTGTGCCCAACACAAAGTCTCCCGCCAGTCGCCTGCGGGGCAACTGGTTCCATTATCTGTTCCCCGTCGACCATGGACCCATTTGTCGATGGACTTTGTTACCGATCTACCTATCTGCAACAAGTTTAATACCATCTGGGTGGTAGTTGACCGGTTCACCAAGATGGCACATTTCATCCCTCTCACCAGTCTTCCGTCAGCTTCCAAGTTGGCTTAAGTGTTTATACAAGAGATCTTCCGACTTCACGGTCTTCCTGAAGAGATTATCACGGATCGTGGAGTACAATTTGTAGCCAAATTTTGGCGAAGTTTGTGTCAAGCCCTCCAAGTCAAGTTAAAGTTTTCCACAGCTTACCATCCTCAGACCAATGGTCAAACCGAGAGGGTGAATCAGGACTTGGAGGCCTTCCTCCGTATATATGTGTCTTCCTCTCAAGATGACTGGGTTCAACTCCTTCCTTGGGCCGAGTTCAGCCACAACAATCAATACCATTCCTCATCTTCTTCGACACCATTCTCCATTAATTATGGATTCCACCCTAAAGTCCCAGAATTTCAACCGCTTCCCACAACTTCTGTTCCAGCAGTGGATGTCACCTTGCGTCAGTTTTAAAATAACTGGAAGAACGTCCGCGCAGCCCTGCTTAAAGCCTCATCCAGGTATAAGAAGTTTGCCGATAGGAAGCGTAGAGCGGTTCCTGCTCTCAAGGTGGGTGATCGTGTGTGGTTGTCCATGAAGAATTTGAGGTTGAGAGTTCCCAGCATGAAATTTGCACCTCGCTACATCGGTCCCTTCAAGATTGAACAAGTCATCAATCCTGTTGCCTACAGATTACAGTTACCACCCTTCTTGAAAATACCCAGGACATTTCATGTTTCCTTGTTGAAACCGCTGATCCTGAATCGGTTTCATTCCGCACTTCCTCCAGCTCCCAAAGTTCAGACTCAACGGGGAGTCGAGTACGAGGTGGCCAAGATTTTGGACTCACATTTACGTTACGGTCTGTTACAGTATCTCATTGACTGGAAGGGCTATGGTCCTGAAGAACGCTCTTGGACCAATGCCTCAGACGTCCATGCTCCTGCCTTGGTCCGAAATTTCCACTCAAAGTTTCCTTTAAAGCCTAAGAAGTGTCCTGGGGCCACTCCTAAAGGGGGGGTGCTGTCACGATCCGGGTATCTGGACGCCATTACCTGCCGTTTAGGTGTCTTCTGAGACTGGCCCAGCGTTCCAAATCCGGATCTCATCTGTGTCAACACTCTGCACATCCCTCCTGTCATTCTGAGACACTACCACAGCGGCGCCATGTTTGAATCCAACATGGCGTCTCCCATCCTCCGCGGCCTCCGCCGCCGTTACTGTGTTATTGCTGCAGGTTCTCAGAATCATGTATCATGCCTGCCGCGGCCTTTGCTGCCCTCCAAGTGTCTCAGCATATAACTGTCATCTGGCGTCTCCTGTCCTCCGCGGCCGGCGCCGCCATTATCATTATGTTTGCACATTTCATTTCAAACCAGTTTTCCCTCCAGGTTCCAGCATGGGCGCAGCCATGTTGGATTTGATCACATGCTCCAAATCCTCCAATCCACCGTCCCTGGAATCTGCATAATTGCCCAGCCAATGCCTGCATAGCAGCAGGTATAAGTATCCTGTGTCTGGGCCAGATAGAGGTCAGTGCTTTGAATGTCATACCTTGTTCCAGTCTCTCTCTCCTGTGGCTTGTTTTTCCAGGTTCCAGTTCCTGTCTCCAGCATCCACAAAGAGACCCGCACCTGCTTTCCATCTTGCAGTGCAGCCTGACTCTACAGCCTTCCGTGGCTGTCCAGTTTCCAGCTATCTACTATCTGCTTCCAAGCAGCCAGCTTTCAACTGATTCCAGCTTCTACCAAACACCGGTGCTGATCCAGCGGATCCTATCTTACCAGCAGTATCCACTACCACCGGTAATCATCTTTCAGCTATTCTGTTTCTACGCTCCCTAGCATCTCACATCATTCACTCTGTGTTTTATCACCTGGCTGGTTCCATCCAGCATTCACTCCGTGACTTTAGTACCTGGCTGATTCCATTCAGCATCCACTCTGCATTTCATCACCTGGCTGATTCCACTCAGCATCCACTCCGTGTCTTACCACCTGGCTGGTTCCATCCAGCTGATACAGCAGCATTCTCAAGTTACAGATTCACCTGCTACAACTACTGGCATGTTCCTTGGCTATTTCTACAACTACAACCAGGCCTGGTAAGGTGATTCCATCAAAGGACTTTTACATCTGTTCTAAACCTACCAGTGCTCTGAGAAACCTTCTATGGTTATGTATTCCAGGAACTGTGTTATTTGCCACTGTCTTTGCTAAACTTGAATACTGCTTGTTATCACACAGAGTCTGTTAATAAACTTTTATTTTGAATTTTAAACTGGTTGTCATGGTCACACCTTCGGGTAATCATTCTGCACTTACATGTCCAGGGGTCTGATTAAACCTCCCAGGTTTAATTTCATCTCAGCCCCTACAACTGAGGCTTCCTCTCGTCAGCCTAAACCCTCAGTTGTGACACATACTCTGTATCTTAAGCTCCACACAGACACAGTGATGAGATTACCATTTTTTTTCGCCCTTCAATAAGCTCTAAAAACTTATGAATAAGGAAAGGGTGACTTAGTAAATAGTCTAAAAAGTTTGTAGGAAAGCACCCCTAAAAAGGGTCTTTTTTTAATAAATGGTGACCTTCTGCTCTTTGAGGATGGGTTCATGATCCATGTTGTAGAAACTTAATTGAAACTGTATTTCTTGCACAGACGTTCCAAGCATTGTACAGTATACAGCTTCACTCAGATCAGCACCGAGTGTGACCTGGGAAGTCATGTTAAATAGGTACTATTTTATAGATTTAACCCCCTATAACATGGAAGTAGGGGGTTAAATCTATAAATTTGTACTGGCAATAAGTGTCCCTGGGGAGTCAAAGCTGCTACTGCTTGCACTCCCAGAGGTGCATCACAGATGCCAACCAAACTTGCCATGAACAGGTTAGTCTTTTTGGCCAAAAAAACATTGAAACAGTGTAATCTCCTACTCACATGTGACACTTGTCAGCGGAGAGACCATAAAAAGAAATAGGGAAGAAGATATATTACATACTTTCCAGAGGTATTGGTCTCTACTCAGCTGATTAATGAGATTGTCAACGAATATATTATTAGCTGCCATAGCTGAAAAAGGAAATAGTGGTTTTGTATAGTATGCATTTAAAAAGTTTTCAGATTTTCATACATTGAGCCCGATTCTGGCGAAATGCTGATATTCACGTAAATAGTCAATATTGTTAACAGCACATGCATCTAAGTAGTTAAAAAGTCACACAGTGCATGCGTAACAGTGCAGTGCTGCATTTGGGGACACTGTTTCAGTTTGGGACACTGTCTCAGAATTGTATTGGAAACAAATGTATTGGGTGTTCCTGATGGGTGACTGGTGGTGGCTATTCAGATACATGGAGATACAGTCTTTATGGACGTGTTATGGAGTGTTGCATAAATGGCTGCGAACACATGACTAATCGCTTACACTGGAGGCCATACAGTACTTTAATGGAGATTCTGCACCTAGTGGAGGATGGTGTAAGTTTCCATGGTGCATTCAATGGTATCATCTAAAGATGCACAAAGTGGACGTTCCGGTCCATGCACCTGAAATGATTTTGAAATATTTAATTTTTGGGGTTCACTTCAAACTAAGTTTTAAGATTTAGTTGATATGTCCCCTTTTGCATGATAAGAGGATCTCCGTTAGAATCTGGTTGTACACACAAGTAAGGTTTCATATTTGTGTGGGGTGGTGGCTTTTAAGATATTGCTTAGAAAGTTCACATATGAAAAAATTGTAATTTCAAAAGTATTTGAAACTTTTTACCATTTAATGAAACTTCTCAGGTCATCCACATTTTTAGTCATAGAAAAGATAAAAGAATCATTAAACAACTGAAATTGTAATCAACAGTTTGCTGGCTGTAAAAACCACCAAATCTACTGTAATACAAAAAATTAACTAAATATTGAAAGCCATTTTGAAAAAGCCCCAATTCGCTGTATGCAAATATTAATTTAGCCGGAGAGTTTTGACACTGTATGAACCTTGGGGTATATTTACTAACCAGTGGCAGCTCATCGGTGGCTTTGAAGGATAGTTAAAAAGGCAACAGAAAAAAATGCTAAAGAAGCCTTATCAAGCATGTATTTTTACTGCCTTTTTAAGTCTATAGATTAGTGGTTCTCAAACTTTTATGAATCATGGCGCCCTAGAGCAGTGGTTCTCAACCTCTGTCCTCAAGTACCTCCGAGAGTTCATGTTTTCCAGGTCTCCTCACAGGATTGTAAGTGAAATAATTTGCTCCACCTGTGGGTCTTTTATAATGCATCAGTGAGTAATGAATACACCTGTTCAACTGCTACGTGACCTGGAAAACATGAACCGTTGGGGGTGCTTGAGGACAGAGTTTGAGAATTACTACCTTAAAGTATCAGACTTTTTTTTCACTACACCCCTAGGCCAAAAGTTTCTATTGAGAAATTTAGAAAGAAGTATTAAATTAAGTATGCAGTATTGTGTTTATAGGTCATCCTTAAGTTCAGTTGGGTGGTGGGGGACAAGATTTGCTTCTATTTGTCCACATATTTTAGGATTGACAGTCACCAGCACTGGTTTTACCTAATACATTGGCCATAAATAATTGCCTAGGCACACAGTTTGAGAACCACTAATATAGATCAAAGTTGGCGATGATTGATGGATATGACAACCTGCTGGTTAGTAAATATACTGTAAGCAACTGCCATCTGTTGTCACCCAAAAAGGGTCCCTGTTATGTCTTCAGTAAATAAGAAATAATTTCTTCGCCCCTGATCAAACTTTCTTCAAAAATACTGTATTTCTAATAATCTACTAAAAAAGCTGCATGTATAGTAAATACGGCTGCCAAAGTTTTGTTATCTATAAACAAATTGTATGATCTTTTGGGCCATTCCATGAAAAGTAGTAGAAATGTCCCATACGTGACACTAAATAAAATAAATAAATAAATCTGTAGCTGTGTATCTTTGCAATTTCAAGGTTGGCATACAAAATGATATTTCCTTCGCATAAGTTAAAAAAAACAAAAAAACAACACAGGTTCCTAATTTGGAGTTGAGGGGAATTATCAAGTAGAAGTTTCCTTTACAAAACTGTTGGGGAACTTGGCTTGTCCCATACGTGTCAGCTACATTTTGTGATATTGTTCTTGGTGTAACAGAGCACTTTGTCTACCTAAAAATAAGTTTAGTTAGGCACTTTGATACTGCATCTATCTTTTTTTTAAATAAAACTTTCTCGTGTTAAGGTTTAACAAAAATTGATACAGTATGTGAAAATGTGTAGAAATGTCCTGTATGTGACAGTGGAATGGGCCTTTTTAGGTATGGTGGTTCTTTACGTTTCCAAAAGCATAAAATGTTAGTTTGTCTATTTATCCCAAAATAGTGACCAATAGATAGTCTGGCAATCCACAATACTTGCTGGAAACTGTAGACCTCTCTTAACTTTTAAACTTACAGAATAAACATTCAGGATGCAAAACAATTTGCATTAACCAGGCAATTTAAGCAACCTCCACCTATATAATTTGTGCAGTTTCCATGTGGGCTTATGAGCAACGGCTCAAGCACATGTTAAAAATCTGTAATCAGGTTAGGACTGTTCATAAAAAAAAAGAAAGAAAAAAAAAGGACTAATTGGCCAGATATGAGGAAGCTTCAGTTGCACAGCAATAGTACAAATATAAGCCATGGCAGTAATAGAACGTTTTCATAAAGAGTTCGGGGGAAAGAGTTATTTATAAGCTTGTCTCCTCACACACTCTAACAGGGACATTGTAATGTCGGTCATCCTCAGTTATAAGAGTTACAACAGGCCAGTTTGCCTGGTCATCAGGATATTGTGTAATAAATTCATCTGTTCCATATTTGTACAGTCTGTACACTTTGATGGTGTGCTGCAATGCATATCCGAGCAGAAACATTTCAACCTAAACAGGAAAAAAAAACAACAACATTGTGTTAATACTGTATAATGTAGTATGCCAAATAAATGTAATTTGCTCATTTATGAGGTTCTTTGAATAGGAGAGCGCAAGATAAAAAGGAAAATATAAGCACATAGACAATCTTACAGTTGCTGAAACGCATGGCAGGAACGCTGAGATTGGGTTAAGCTAATCACTATTTCATGCACTGATGTAGTGAGTGGTAACTTACATGCTCCTTGTCAATTTGTTCTACCACATCAAGGTGGTTTGATTATTTGCAGGGTGAGGTCATTATTCCTTGGATGGGAAACCACTGTTTTAATGAGCTTAACTTAATTTGTTATAGTTTTTATAATTTTATTTTACTTTCAGATAAGTTGTGTATAAGTGTACGGAGTGCAGAGAAAATAAGATTTTACACTTACCGGTAAATCTATTTCTCGTAGTCCGTAGAGGATGCTGGGACTCCGTAAGGACCATGGGGAACAGACGGGCTCCGCAGGAGACATGGGCACTTTAAGAAAGACTTTAGACTCTGGGTGTGCACTGGCTCCTCCCTCTATGCCCCTCCTCCAGACCTCAGTTAGAGAAACTGTGCCCAGAGGAGATGGACAGTACAAGGAAAGGATTTTTGTTAATCCAAGGGCAAGATTCATACCAGCCACACCAATCACACCATATAACTTGTGATAAACTACCCAGTTAACAGTATGAACAAACAACATAGTCTCGGTCCAAACCGATGAACTATAATATAACCCTTATGTAAGCAATAACTATATACAAGTCTTGCAGAAGAAGTCCGCACTTGGGACGGGCGCCCAGCATCCTCTACGGACTACGAGTAATAGATTTACCGGTAAGTGTAAAATCTTATTTTCTCTAACGTCCTAGAGGATGCTGGGACTCCGTAAGGACCATGGGGATTATACCAAAGCTCCCAAACGGGCGGGAGAGTGCGGATGACTCTGAAGCACCGAATGAGCAAACAGGAGGTACTCCTCAGCCAGGGTATCAAACATATAGAACTTTGCAAAAGTGTAAGTAGCAGCTCGGCACAGCTGTAGTGCCGAGATCCCTCTGGCAGCCGCCCAAGACGAGCCCACCTTCCTAGTGGAATGGGCCTTAACCGATTTCGGTAACGGCAATCCTGCCGTAGAATTCGCCTGCTGAATCGTGTCACAGATCCAGCGAGCAATAGTCTGCTTTGAAGCAGGGCCGCCAACCTTGTTGGCTGCATACAGGACAAACAGTGCTTCTGTTTTTCTGATCCTAGCCGTTCTGGCCACGTAAATTTTCAAAGCCCTGACCACATCAAGGGACTCGGAATCCTCCAAGTCACGTGTAGCCACAGGCAATAGGTTGGTTCATATGAAAGGATGAGACCACCTTAGGTAGGAATTGAGGACGGGTCCGCAACTCCGCTCTATCCATATGGAAAACCAGATAGGGGCTTTTATGCGATAAAGCCGCCAATTCCGAAACTCGCCTAGCCGAAGCCAAGGCTAACAACATGACCCCCTTCCAAGTGAGATATTTCAACTGTTTTAAGTGGTTCAAACCAATGTGACTTAAGGAAACTTAAACACCACGTTAAGGTCCCAAGGCGCCACCGGAGGTACAAAAGGAGGCTGAATATGCAGTACTCCCTTCACAAAAGTCTGTACTTCAGGTAAAGAGGCCAATTCCTTTTGAAAGAAAATGGATAAGGCCGAAATCTGAACTTTAATGGAGCCTAATTTTAGGCCCAAATTCACTCCAGTTTGTAGGAAGTGAAGAAAACGGCCTAGATGAAATTCTTCCGTAGGAGCATTCCTGGCCTCACACCAAGAAACATATTTTCGCCATATTCGGTGATAATGTTTAGACGTCACGTCTTTCCTAGCCTTTATTAGCGTAGGAATGACCTCATCAGGAATACCTTTTTCCGCTAGGATCCGGCGTTCAACCGTCATGCCGTCAAACGCAGCCGCGGTAAGTCTTGGAACAGACAGGGACCTTGTTGTAACAGGTCCTGCCGTAGAGGAAGAGGCCACGGATCTTCTGTGAGCATTTCTTGCAGATCCGGATACCAGGTCCTTCGTGGCCAATCTGGAACAATGAGCATTGTTCTCACTCCTCCTCTTCTTATTATCCTCAACACCTTGGGTATGAGAGGAAGAGGAGGAAACACATATACAGACTGGAACACCCACGGTGTCACCAGGGCGTCCACAGCTACCGCCTGAGGGTCTCTTGACCTGGCGCAATACCTTTGTAGCTTTTTGTTAAGACAGGATGCCATCATGTCTATTTGGGGTAGTCCCCACCGACATGCAATGTGCGCGAAGACTTCCTGATGAAGTCCCCACTCTCCCGGATGCAGATAGTGTCTGCTGAGGAAGTCTGCTTCCAAGTTGTCCACTCCCGGAATGAACACTGCTGACAGAGCGCTTACATGATTCTCCGCCCAGCGAAGAATTCTGGTGGCTTCCGCCATCGCCACCCTGCTCCTTGTGCCGCCTTGGCGGTTTACATGAGCCACTGCGGTGATGTTGTCTGACTGGATCAGAACTGGTCGATTGTGAAGTAAGATCTCCGCTTGACGTAGGGCGTTGTATATGGCCCTTAGTTCCAGGATGTTGATGTGAAGACAAGTCTCTTGACTTGACCAAAGTCCTTGGAAATTTCTTCCCTGTGTGACTGCTCTCCAACCTCGGAGGCTCGCGTCCGTGGTCACCAGGATCCAGTCCTGAATGCCGAACCTGCGGCCTTCCAGGAGGTGAGCACTGTGCAGCCACCACAGGAGAGATATCCTGGCTCTGGGAGAGAGGGTGATCCTTTGATGCATTTGTAAATGAGACCCGGACCATTTGTCCAGTAGGTCCCATTGAAAAGTCCTCGCATGATGCCACCATCTTCCCCAGGACACGGGTGCAGTGAAGCACTGAAACCTTTTTTGGCTTTAATAGGTTCCTGACCAGAGCTATGAGCTCCTGAGCCTTTTCCATCTTAAGAAAAACCTTTTTCTGTTCTGTGTCCAGAATCAGGCCCAAAAAGGTCAGACGCGTTGTAGAAACCAACTGGGACTTCGGAATATTGAGAATCCAGCCGTGCTGTTGCAACGTCCTCACTGACAGTGACACGTTGTCCAGTAACTTCTCTCGAGATCTCGCCTTTATGAGGAAATCGTCCAAGTATGGGATAATTGTGACACCCTGCTTGCGCAGGAGCACCATCATTTCCGCCATTACCTTGGTGAAAATTCTCGGGGCAGTGGAAAGCCCAAACGGCAACGTCTGAAATTGGTAATGACAGTCCTGTACCGCAAATCTCAGGAACGCCTGGTGAGGAAGAAAAATCGGAACATGAAGGTAAGCATCCTTTATGTCCAGGGAAACCATTCAATCCCCCCCTCCAGGCTGGCGATGACCGCTCTGAGCGATTCCATCTTGAACTTGAACTTTTTCAAGTACAGGTTCAGGGATTTCAGATTCAAAATGGGTCTGACCGAACCGTCCGGTTTCGGAACCACAAACAGGGTTGAGTAATACCCCTTTCCTTGCTGGAGAAGAGGAACCTTGATATCACCTGTTGCAGGTACAATTTTTGAATTGCAGTTAACACTAACTCCCTTTCTGACGGAGAAGCTGGCAGAGCCGATTTGAAAAACCGGCGAGGAGGCATCTCTTCGAATTCCAGCCTGTATCCCTTAGAAACAATCTCTATTGCCCAGGGATCCACCTGTGAGTGAAGCCAGACGTGGCTGAAAAATCGAAGATGTGCCCCCACTTGATCTGGCCCCCCCAGGGAAGCCCCAGCGTCATGCGGTGGATTTTGCAGACGTAGTGGGGGACTTCTGCTCCTGGGAACTAGCTGTGTGCAGCTTTTTTCCCTTGCCTTTACCTCTGGCAAGAAAGGACGATCCCCGTACCATTTTGCTTTTATTTGAACGAAAGGACTGCATTTGGTAATGAGGTGCCTTCTTAGTATGTTGTGGGGGAACATAAGGTAAAAAATTCGATTTACCAGCCGTAGCAGTAGAGAGGTCTGAGAGGCCTTCTCCAAACAACTCCTCCCCCTTGTAAGACAACGACTCCATATGCCGCTTTGAGTCGGCATCCCCCGTCCACTGTCGGGTCCACAAGAGTCGCCTAGCAAAAATAGACATAGCATTTATTCTGGAGCTTAGTAAACAAATGTCTCTTTGAGCATACCTCATATATAACGCAGCATCCTTGATATGCTCTAGGGTCATTAGAATGGTATCCTTATCTAGGGTCTCAATCTCCGTAGACAAGGAATCTGTCCATGCTGCGACAGCACTACAAACCCTGGCCGATGCCATAGCCGGCCTAACAATAGTACCAGAATGTGTGTAAATGTACTTCATGGTAACTTCCTGCTTACGATCCGCAGGATCCTTGAGGGTAGCAGTATCCTGGGAAGGCAGTGCCACCTTCTTGGATAAGCGTGTCAACGCCTTGTCTACTTTAGGCGAAGATTCCCATCGTATCCTGTCCTTTTGTGGGAAGGCATACGCCATAAGAATCCTTTTGGGAACTTGTAGTCTCCTGTCTGGAGATTCCCAAGCCTTTTCGCACAATTCGCTTAGCTCAAATGAGGACGGAAAGGTGATCTCAGGCTTTTTCTCTTTATACATGTGTACCCTCGTGTAAGGGACAGGGGGTTCCTCAGTAATATGCAAAACCTCTTTAATAGCAATGATCATGTAACGAATACCTTTAGCCAATTTTGGCTGTAATTTTGCATCCTCCTAGTCGACACTGGAATCTGAATCCGTGTCGGTATCTGTGTCAGTGATCTGGGATAATGTGCGTTTCTGAGACCCAGAAGGTCCCGGTGCCACTGGGACAGGCATGGTCTGACTACCAGACTGATCCCTAGCCTCAGTCTTGTCTAATCTCTTATGCAATAAATTTACATTAGCATTCAAGACATTCCACATATCCATCCAGTCCGGTGTCGGCGTTGCCGACGGCGACCTGACAATCATGCACTCCCCCTCCTCCTTAGGCGAGCCTTCATCGTCAAACATGTCGACACACGCGTACCGACACACTCCACACACACAGGGAAACGCTTTTCTGAAGACCGGTTCCCCTTTAGGCCCTTTGGAGAGACAGAGAGAGAGTATGCCAGCACACACCCCAGCGCTATATGACCCCGGAGAAAAACACAATGTTTACCCAGTAGCGCTGCTGTAATGTATAATCGCCAATTATGTGCCCCCCCCCCCCCCCCTCTACTTTAAAACCCTCTTTCACTGTGTGTCAAGCAGGGGAGAGTCCGGGGAGCTTCCTCTCAGCGGTGCTGTGGAGAGAAAATGGCGCTGGTGAGTGCTGAGGGAGAAGCCCGGCCCCCTCGGCGGCGGGCTTCTATCCCGCTCAAACTTAATAAAATATGGCGGGGGCTCTTTTATATACATGTACAGTGCCCACCTGTGTATGTATATAGTCATTTGCCATAGGAGAGGTATTCTATTGCTGCCCAGGGCGCCCCCTCTGCGCCCTGCACCCTTACAGTGACCGGAGTGTGTGAGGTGTATGGGAGCAATGACGCACAGCTGCAGTGCTGTGCGTTACCTCAGTGAAGCACCCGAAGGCTTCTGCCGCCTCAGTAGTCTTCTTTCTTCGTTTTCTTCCGGCTCTGTGAGAACGGCGGCGCGGCTCTGGGATGAACGCCCAGGACGAACCTGTGTTCCACTCCCTCTGGAGCTAATGGTGTCCAGTAGCCGAGAAGCAGAGCCTATCATTTAAGTAGGTCTGCTCCTCTCTCCTCAGTCCCTCGATGCAGGGAGTCTGTTGCCAGCAGAGCTCCCTGAAAATAAGAAAAAAACCTAACAAAATGCTTTCTTAGCAGGAAACTCAGGAGAGCTCCCTGCAGTGCACCCATCTTCCTCTGGGCACAGTCTAAAACGGAGATCTGGAGGAGGGGCATAGAGGGAGTAGCCAGTGCACACCCAGAGTCTAAAGTCTTTCTTAAAGTGCCCATGTCTCCTGCGGAGCCCGTCTATTCCCCATGGTCCTTACGGAGTCCCAGCATCCTCTAGGACGTTAGAGAAATATGTATTTCCTTGTTGGGTAATCTCCCGCATCTACAGTATGTTATGTGTGCGCCGTTGCCTTATGTCATGTATGCTCAAGCTCTCTTCTCCAACCCAGTCAGGGCTATTACTTGCCTTCTTTTATCCATGTTATATTTTTTATCTATAGTACTAAAATGTCAGATTCTACATAAACTAGAAACTAGGCAATATACTGCTAAATAATCTACTCTCAAAATGTGCCTCCTCACAAGAGCATTACACTTGTGTGTGCATCCCTGGAATTCTCCATTTTATCAAAAGAACACTGCCAGGATTTAGCTATTCCATACACATGGGTTGGGTATGCGTGACCGGTGGTTTCACCATCCCAGCATCGGGATGGACTGCGGGGTGTGTGTGTTTGGGGGGGTGAGCGTAACAAGCCCCTTGCGGGGTCGCTGCGCTCGCCACTCTGCCGGCTCAGTGCAGAGAACACTCACAAGTGGGAATAGTCCGTTAGTCGGCATGCAGACTGTCTGGATTCTAGGGGGGTGAGAAGTTGGGGGAGGCATTGTGACCGGCAGTCTCCTGACCATCGGTCCCACAACTACATCCCATACACATACGTCCTACTACAACAGCCAGCCAGTGTACGCTTAATGCTACTAATACACTAACCATTCTGATTTTTTATTAGCTGTATACGGGCAGTATTCTAAGAATTAATTTGAGGTGATATAAGATAGAACTGTAGCCCAGGGTCAAACACATTACTACCATACAATATAGAATAGGCTGTAGAGAAAAACTGCGGCACTCACGGGTTGTTCAGAATTTCAGATGGACGCCACGTGTCACGAACAGGTACTCTCATTAGAGAACTTTTCCTTTGGCATTTCTGCGGGATCGGTATGAAATACCTACGGTCGAAATCCCGACAGCAATTGATCGACGGTCAAAATCCCGACATGGACAAAATACAGACATTTAAAATACAGACAAGGTCAAAATACAGACATGTAAAATGCCGACAGGTCAAATGCCGACATGAATTTTTTTCTTTGTTTTTGTGTGTATGTCGACATGGACACCATATAAGTGTGCTGCATCCCCTCACATGGCGAGCGCTTCGGGCACGGTGCCTCGCTGCGCTCGGCACACTATTATATTCCCCATCCAGGTCCACTGAGATGGTAAAGTATGAACAAGTCGGTTTCAATTAAAAAGTCATGAAAAACTCATGTCGGCATTTTGACCTGTTGACATGTTACATGTCGGTATTTTAAATGTCGGTATTTTGACCATGTCAGTATTTTGACCTTGTTGGGATTTTGACCGTTGGTCAATTGCTGTCGGTATTTCGACTGTCGGGATTTTGATTGTCGGTAAATTGACTGCTGCAATACCTAGTGTATTAGAGAGGAATTTTAACAGCAGATGCCCCTGACCTTCCTTTTGTACCCGGAGATCTGAACTATGTTTCCGCTCACATGTCATTCACTGCGAAGCATATGACATACAGCAGCCATTTGTATTCTAAATGGCAAAATCTACAAGGACATACACTTTCAAACTACTAAGTACACATATACTGTATGAATTTTTATTTATGGCACATAATACCAATAGACTCCTTATTTAAGGACTAACCCACTATACAGTGGAATCTTGAACTTTCATTACCTTACAGGTGTTGTACGTACCATAACCATTGATTTCTGAGATTTACATTTGGGGTTGCTGTCTATGTTTATAACCAGAATCTTTCTGAGTATTATAAAAATTGTTTTCCTTTACAATATCCTTGCCAGTGGCTGTATATGTATTGCCGTTAGGGAACCATATGAAAGCTTAACATATATTTATCATTGTCTTTATTTGCTTGCATACTTTCCCTATTATCAATTTATGGCTCAAAGAGAATATGGGTATATACTAAAACACGGTGGGAACTGATGCCATAACCTTGATTCAAGTACACGACCGACTAGACCAGAGCATTTGTATCAATATTGCTCTGGTTATTTTACACGGTCAAAAGGAGGGCTCATTACCGCTGCAGATTTTCGATTTATACGTCTTCTGTGTTGTTAGTTTAGGGATGTTCATATAGATTAAAATTGCAGCACCTTAAATAAGTATCACTTTATGCATTTACAGCAGAATTCTTAGCCATTGGCATAGACGGCTTACTCCATATACGGTTGAAGGCATCCTTTTTAATATTTTTCTATAGCAAACCCCTTATAACTACCAACCTTCATTCTGTCTGTAGTTAAAAGCCCCAACCTTCATCTCCATAGCATTTTAGAATTAGTACAAATGAAGAATAGTTGGATGGGACTTGAATTTAACAAAATTGCAAAGATCGTGGCCTAGACCTAAACCATTTCAAGTGTAGCTAGAATGAAAAAACAGTTCCCTATAATATCTCCCCAACCTATTCCTAAACACTTTAACCTTATTCTGTGTAGACACTTACACCGGTCATCACTGCACCATTCTGTGATCATCAAAAATGACAAGCACTAATCCAGAAAGCACCCTAACCACTCGGATGTGGAGGATTACAGTAATCTGTATGGCAAGCAGCGTGTGGTTGCATTATCCCTGTGCAAAGAATGTCTGGCAAAGGTTAGCTTTTATGCAATGTGTGACTGGGAAGGACTGATTTAGCCCTTTGTGTGATAAGATAGATATATATGTGTATATAGACTATTGTATACTGAAGGAGGTTTAGGTTAATTACTAACCACTCACTCTTCTATCTCTGAAGTGTTTAAGTACAGTGTTAAATAGTTTATTCACATACATATTTTGAATGAAGTATTGCTTCAAGCTCCAATTCTAGCTGTAATATATTTATTTCTAAATAGTGAATTGACATGTGGATTCACTAAACCCACAGTAACTGTCAAAGCGGATTACAGTTTTGTCTGTTGGTGCATTGGGTCTTTATATCCTTACCCTCTATGCATAGTACCAAATAGGTACCGGATATTGTACAGTCACCATATTCTGTGTAATATGACACCATATTTTACAGAGGCGAGACTTTGTTCACTGCAGTGCAGAGTGTAAGCCCCAATGCAAAAAAACCCAACACACAAATAACCACTGTTTTAAATTGTGGTCATATTAAAGAACAAAGAGTACAACAAAGCCAAGCTATTATTTTAAATTTGAAATATTTAATTAGATTTAACAAGGAAAACTATAAACAAATATATAATAAAATATGAATGTGAAGGGGCCTTGGAAAATAAACGTACCCAAAGCATAAGCTTATCAGCTGAGGGTGTTATAGGCATTGAGAACCTGTTGAAATTGGAGGTAAGCGAGATGTCTTTTTCCTACACATACTGTACTGTATTGTACTTCTAGATAACATGGACGCATGGTTTCTGGAATTCACCTATTTTGATCATTTAAAGACATTTATTTAAAAAAATAAAATAATTTTTTTTTGTTGCATCTAAATATGTATTTCATGAATGACAGAATAAAGTTTGTCACCATACGTCAATTGTTCTTGTCGCATCATACCTGCTCAAGGCCTCCAGAGTGCCCAACTTGATTTAAATGATTCTTCATAAAATCACAAGGATTACTAGAAGTGTTCCTAGCAAACAGCAGCCAAGAGAAGACTGGCACTTCTTTGCCGTACGCATTAGCATTATATAAGTCAATAGCCGTTTTTAGCATTAAGAACTTCACTGCCTCATACAAAGCATACTCCTCTTCATTCTGGAAGATCTCATCACACGCGGCCTGCTTTTTATCTGGGGTCTTCATTTCGCTCAATTCAGCCCACTGTATAACAGGAGACAAAAGATCATAACAGAACTGCACAGAACACAAACGCTGCTCTTGTCAGAAGGAACAGAATGCTGCAATGTCCTTTGTAGCTCAAACCCAACATTTCTGTTCTTTAGTGGCAAACCAGCATTTACGCAATTATGAGATGAAGTGACTGCAACTATGGGGGTAATTCCAAGTTGATCGCAGCAGGATTTTTGTTAGCAATTGGGCAAAACCATGTGCACTGCAGGGGAGGCAGATATAACATGTGCAGAGAGAGTTAGATTTGGGTGGGGTGTGTTCAATCTGCAATCTAATTTGCAGTGTAAAAATAAAGCAGCCAGTATTTACGCCACACAGAAACAAAATAACCCACCCAAATCTAACTCTCTCTGCACATGTTATATCTGCCTCCCCTGCAGTGCACATGGTTTTGCCCAACTGCTATCAAAAATCCTGCTGCGATCAACTTGGAATTACCCCCTATATATCTCGGCTCACAATAGTAATTTCAAGGTCTCTGCTGACAACACTTTTGCTCATTTACCATATCTCATTTCAGGCTTTTCAACTATTTAGTTTCCAGGTTTTACTCAACTTTAGTTCTCATGATATAGATATTAATTTAAATGGTAATCTGCAAACAAAATTTATGGACAAGCTGAACATAAGGGGCCGATACATCAGGCATCAATCAGGCAATTTCCGATTTTGCCGATGCCGGGGTTGGGTCATCAGCAAAATCAAGCAGGTTGGAAATCCTCAATACACCAATTCTGACCAATAAATGATCGGAATCGGCAAGTCTGGAGTTTTAACATGTAGGATTATGCTGATGCCTTAAGAAAACGCAGATCGGAATCCACTGAACGGCATCGGGGAATTGCCATGTAGACAATAGAGAACAGTGTGGCGTGTGACCGTTGAAGCCCTCACAGACCTAAATGTACTGTATTTAACATAGGGTGAATGTAAATCAAGTGTGATCTAGTTTATTTAACTCTTACAACAATAAAAAACATAGCATTTGATGGAGATCTCTTTTAAACATTAAGGTCACATGAAAACCGCATGGCAGACAAAATAACTAGACTGTACAGTAGACCTGTGGCGTAACTACCGAGGGGACAGGCGGTGCAGCTTCGATGGGGCCCATGAACTTCTAGTTACACCCCTGTAGCACCTGTATTTAATGCTGGAAGTCTGAGGATGTTGCTAACGTTCTAAGTAACCAGCACTTTTCTTTGCTTCACTCCCTACTAAATAGGTTTACACTTTACATTTTTCTACGTTAGGTTAACGTGTTTTCTAAAACACAATTTATAATTTAGGTTTAGTGCACCATTCACAATTGTAAGTAACTAAGGTATGCGTCCCGTTGGATTTAAGGATGCTCATTATATATTAGCTGCTTGGCTGAGTCAAGGCAACACTTTTGCATCTGCCAAAAGGTACACTTAAAACTCCTGGCAGCTGCCTATCCAAAAATCCATTTGTGATGAAGTTTCAAAGCTGATTAAGAGAAGAAATTATTTTTCCAACAAAATAAACCCATATGTTCCCTTCACTAACAGATCTTTATTACGTAATACAGGCTTAGTATAAAAGTATGTGGTAAAATATAAAAGGCAATAGAAATTAATTTATATTAAGTCTGTATGATACAAGAAATGTTCTCACAGACAAAATTATTATTAGTTACAATAAAAACCAAAAGACCTACTTTAATCTTAGCAGACAAACATTCAAAGCAAAAATAAAGGTATAAGAAGTAATATTGTAGATGTGTGTGATTAACACACAAATATACAACACTTGGGTTATGAAGTTGTTTGTATGTATACAACAAGGTCTTATGCAGTAAATACAATGAATGCTGTAGTAACACATTATTATAAGAATATAATTTTTTAACTATCAGATCAGGGGAGACAGAGTCTCTCCAATCACACTCCAATTAATACTCCAAAGAAGATACTATAAATACTTCTTTGCATGATTTTAATCATTTTTATAGACAAAACTCTGGAGTATACTGGCAGTGCCTCCCCTGACTACCTTGTCCGCACATCTCTGATCAAAACTCACCAAATGTCCAGCAGTATATGCTACTGAACCCTTGAATTCATATATGTGTGTAAATCTGGCTCTGTTACTAGCCAGCGTCTCCTCAGCAATTTACTTCACTACACGCCCCTGATCAAAACCACCAGATGGGGTAGGACAAAGACCAAAATAAAGCCCATCAGAGATTTTGGGTAGTCCACATAAAATGCTGCACACCTTCATGCACCCCTCAATTATTTAACAAAGACAGAATGACATTTGATGGAGTAGAACATGAAACTCCAGGTAGGTACAAGTGTCTGTCTCTTTTTTTATCCTAGGACATGAGAGAATGGCCAAAAAGTGGGCCTCAGGGAATATAAAATGAGAATATGTTCAGTACCTGAACATAAGAGAGCTACTGTACATCTGTTGCCTTTCAAAACACTGTTTATGAACGGAGCTTTAGATCCAGAACGGGTGCCCAGTCACCAACTGAAACAATTTAGCTGCAATATATAATAATGTACTTGAATCAAGGTTTGCATTTGCTAAACCATAGCAACCGCAATGCATACAAAAGTACCGGGCATGTGTGCATACATACAGTACACACAAGATGCATACTGTGCATAATACATAGCAGATGCACAAGGTGCGTAGACAAGGGTCGACAACAAGGCAATATGTTATAATAGATTTAGACGTAGCATAACCTAACCTGATAAGTGAAACCTTTGCACATATAAACAAAATACTTTATCCAAATTGATTTATAGCAAGCTGTAATTCAACATCTCACACAAAGAGTAACATAAAAAAGAACATAGTAGTACCTGCAAGTGACACAATGCATAAAGACTGCATCTATCCCTATCATATAGTAAGCAAATGCAAATCACCTCACACAGCATAAATGTGTGGTATATACTATAGATGTGCCCTCATTTACCTATCGTTTTTCCGAGACATGGCGCGTAATTTCTGGGATGTCTTATAGAATCGCCAAGACGCAATACCTTTTATTACGTTGATACACCGTTTTATACCAGTTTTTCAGGCTTCAGTCATTTCCAAGTACTCAGGTGTGCAAATCGCAATGGCGCGAACAAGCAGCATTGATTGCCAACCCCAGCTGAGTGCTAAACCAGCTTTCTGTGGTCACAATATATTGCGTCAAGCAAAATAGTATCCACGGCTGTAAAAACCTACATACCATAATACAACTATGTAAAACAAACAAAAAAGTGCCATATGAAGTGAATCTGGCTGCAAACATATCAATATGATAAATGTAAAGAAATGTACTAACCACCTGCATTCATTGGCAACAGAAGCATACTCAAGTAGAAACATTGTGTACATTTATATATAATAAATTTGATTCAGTCTATCAGATATTGTGGTTACCCAGCACAAGCAGATTTCTTTACATTTATTTATTCAAACAGGGGTGGGGACCCTCTTTCAAGAAGTAGTCTGCGGGATTATCTCCACAGAACAGCAAGGTCAAATACCTTTACTACATACCAATATGGTAGTTCACATTCAGCAGGGAGAGTATCACACTTGCCTGAAAGATGTTTACTATGCAAGACACCTAGGTGGGATGCCGCTCAAGACTTTCTACTGATCTACAACTGGTGGTGTCAAGGCCCCTCTGTCTTTTTCTGCTCAGTCAACAAGAGTCTAATGAAACTCTAAAGCATACAACTTTTGGTATAGAGTGAAAACACCTTGAAGGAGTCTCTGGGGAAAAACAAATCTAGTGTATGAAATTACACAGACTGCCTACTGCTGGCTAGGTTTGCAGTGAGTTAGACCTTCCAGTGGGCAGGATCTATCGCTCACTTCTAGAGGCTTTGCGTGAAGTTGAAATTCAGCTATAGTAAATTCATAAACAGATCTAACATATGCGGTCATCATCTTGCAGTGACTGCATGTACAGTATAACAATTCTTAACATTAATTATTAAATTGCCAGTCTCATACCTCTCAACATGACCCTCTCCAGGAGGGACACAATGCTCTGCTTCTGGATTTTCCTCTTAATGTATGATTGTCTGCACCTGTGTTGAACAGGTAATGGATAAGAAAGGTGTTTCACTACAGGTGTTGGCAATCATACAGTAAGAAGGAAATCCAGGAGCAGAGCATTCTGTCCCTCCTGGAGAGGGTCATGTTGGGAGGTATGGCCAGTCCCTCTCTCCAGCAATACCATTTAATGTTTACCGAGTTAAGAGTTTTAATGGCAGACTGTATTTTATCTTTATCCTGTAATAAAGGGTATCCGGATGATAGGTTGAACTTAATTGGATTGACACTCAATAGGTCGACCACTGATAGTTAACCTGCATTAGGTCGCCACTGATAAAAGGTCGACATGGCCATTAGGTCGATGTGTAAAAGGAAGACAGTGCTTATGTTCGACAGTTGCAAATGGTCTACACAATTTTTCCATCCACGTGGACTACGATTAGGAATAGTAACCTGCCCAAAGCATGGCAAGCGAAGAGAACCACGTGAAGGGATGCGGTACACTAATTGGGGTTCCCTGTTCTCTGATGGTTAAAATGACACCAAAAACAAAAAATGTTGTGTCTATGTTTTTGTGCGTCAACTATTTGTCATGTCGACCTTTTCATAATGTTGACCAATAGTGGTCGACCTAATGACCGTCAACCCTGTGATCAGTAACTATAAGAAAAGGCATTTGCAAACACATTAAACATGTCTTTCAATCTTATGAAGCCATTTTATAACTAAATATTACCCTAACACTTGCAAACCCTGTAAACATTTTGTGATCTAATGTGACTGCACCTATTTTCTGGCTTCTAAAATTCATTAACTGCAACAAAAAAATACACTTTTGCTTTGCACTTACCTTTTTCTTAAGTAATTCCAGAAATGTCTTTATCCGCACCCAAGTTTTTTTGTTCCCATACGAATGCCTGAATCTCCATGACATAATCCAGTCATACTTCTTAATAAGCTTTTCAGGCAACTGTGAATAAATTGTAATTAATAAAACATAAGCTCCATAAATGTATACTAAATTAATTCAGAAAAGCCTAATCTCACACTGCTTGTAAACAGAATTAGATTTCATAATGTACATTCATTAATAATAAGCAGTACTATTTTTCAGCAGGAACTCAGTTCCTTAACCTCTAATTCATAGGTCTGCAAACTCGGTCCTCATTACCCCACACAGTGCATGTTTTGCAGGTCTCCTCACAGAATCACAAGTGAAGTAATTATCTCCACCTGCAGACCTTTTAAAATGTGTCTGAGTAATTAATACCCTGTGCACCTGCTAAGTTACCTGCAAAACATGCACTGTGTGGGGTAATGAGGACCGAGTTTGCAGACCTATGCTCTAATTAAATATGAAATAATCAGGAACTGGGCTCCTGGACCTGTCCTAGGCCAAAATATATTTTCCAGAGGGTAAGTTTTAAAGTCCATTTTGAGTGCCTTCTTTTCTAAAAACTACCTGTAACTTTTCTGAATAGCTCCACCCCCAGACCCATAGTTACGGAAGCTATATTTCCAGAAAAATAGTACTGATAAGTAATGATAAAACTAGACTTAGGAATATATTTACCAAAAGGTCTATTTTGTTCGATTTCAGACCGATCTTAATCGATGTTGGGCTTCCAGGGTTAAAATGGGATACATATGATATCTCGGCAGATGGGATGCGGATGTTACTATATCGACAGCAGCATCCCTCGCAGGCTTTCTGCGTTCTACACGCATCGGGCCCGGTGGCTTGCTTTGCTCCCCACAGGTTCTATTACTACTCGGTCAGTGGCATGGAATCACCAACCGAGTGGAAATGCTTAGTGTTTGTCATTATTTCACCGGCTGTCAGGATTCCGGCGTCGGTCTACTGATCTCAACAACTGGTATATTGACTGCATCCCTTTAAAAACACACATTCACTAACATTAAATTAACATAAAAAAATTGTCTGGTAGTAAATGTGTTTTAACTCTGGAAACTAAACATCGATTAAGGTCAATCGGAAATCGCTCACAAAATCGACCTTTAGTAAATATACACCCATGTCAGAGAAATCAGTTCATAGAAAGATTGCTAAATGAGCATGTTACACAGTTTCAGCAATTTTTATATTTGTGATCTGGTAGCGTCAATTACAGAGTGATATAGAGGAGTATACAGCAGTGCTGTGGATTAGGCAGAAACGCACAGATTCAGACTTCATAAAAACATACCATTCTATATCCATGATAATGATACCATAGGCACAGGAATCTAAAGGCCCATACACACTTGACGATAAAATGAGCGACGTCGTTCATTTCAGCCCTCATCAACGACGTCGCTCATTATATCGTCAAGTGTGTATGCATCCGACGACCACCGATGCGCGGCCCCGCGGGACGTTAACGACCCTCGCTTATCTGTGGAGCATGTATGCTCAATTTCCACTATGGTCGTTACCAACCAGAGACGTCGTTGAATGTGTATGGTGTGAACGACCAACGACCAACGACCAAGCCACTGTTCACCAGCCCTGTTCCCAGCTCATTATTTTAATAAACTTTTTAGCTTGGATGCTTCAACGATGAATGGTCTTTGGTCTTTGATCGTTGGTAGTGTGTATGCTCATGTCGTTTGCTCAGCTGTTCAAGGGAAGTTCAAGGGAAGTCGTTAATGACGGTCGTTAACGACGTGTGCATCGTCAAGTGTGTATGGGCCTTAACTCATCATTCCCCATTTCCCAGGCACCCACAGGAATCTATCACTTTATTTTCCATTTCCTAGGCACGCCTCCAGAGCAGTCTCATCCATCTCTTTGCCCGAGTCTTATCATTATCTTGCACAAAAATTAAGATTTTAAACCTACCGGTAAATCTTTTTCTCGTAGTCCATAGAGGATGCTGGGGACTCCGTAATTACCATGGGAATAGACGGGCTCCGCAGGAGACATGGGCACTTTAAGAAAGACTTTAGATCTGGTGTGCACTGGCTCCTCCCTCTATGCCCCTCCTCCAGACCTCAGTTAGAGAAACTGTGCCCAGAGGAGACTGACAGTACGAGGAAAGGATTTTTGTTAATCCAGGGGCAAGATTCATACCAGCCACACCAATCACACCGTATAACTTGTGATATACTATCCAGTTAACAGTATGAAAACGACATAGCATCAGTCCAAGACCGATGAGACTATAACATAACCCTTATTTAAGCAATAACTATATACAAGTCTTGCAGAAGTAGTCCGCACTTGGGACGGGCGCCCAGCATCCTCTACGGACTACGAGAAAAAGATTTACCGGTAGGTTTAAAATCTTATTTTCTCTAACTAGAGGATGCTGGGGACTCCGTAAGGACCATGGGGATTATACCAAAGCTCCCAAACAGGCGGGAGAGTGCGGATGACTCTGCAGCACCGATTGAGCAAACAGGAGGTCCTCTTCAGCCAGGGTATCAAACTTATAGAACTTTGCAAAGGAGTTTGAACCCGACCAAGTAGTAGCTCGGCACAGCTGTAGCGCCGAGACCCCTCTGGCAGCCGCCCAAGAAGAGCCCACCTTCCTAGTGGAATGGGCCTTGACCGATTTAGGTAACGGCAATCCCGCCGTAGAATGCGCTTGCTGAATCGTGTTACAGATCCAGCGAGCAATAGTCTACTTTGAAGCAGGGGCACCAATCTTGTTGGTTGCATACATGACAAACAGTGCTTCTGTTTTTCTGATTGTAGCCGATCTGGCCACGTAAATTTTCAAAGCCCTGACCACATCAAGGGACTCGGGATCCTCCAAGTCACGCGTAGCCACAGGCACCACAATAGTTCATATGAAAGGATGAAACCACTTTTGGCAGGAATTGAGGACGGGTCCGCAATTCCGCTCTATCCATATGGAAAACCAGATGGGGGCTTTTATGTGATAAAGCCGCTGATTCCGACACTCGCCTAGCCGAAGCCAAGGCTAATAACATGACTACCTTCCAAGTGAGATTGTTCAACTCCAGCGTTTTAAGTGGTTCAAACCAGTGTGACTTAATGAAACTTAACACAACGTTAAGGTCCCAAGGCGTCACCGGAGGTACAAAAAGAGGCTGAATATGCAGTACTCCCTTCACAAAAGTTTGTACTTCAGGGAGAGAGGCCAATTCCTTTTGAAAGAAAATGGATAAGGCCGAAATCTGAACCTTAATAGATCCTAATTTTAGGCCCAAATTCACTCCAGTTTGCAGGAAGTGAAGGAAACGGCCCAGATGGAATTCTTCCGTAGGAGCATTCCTGGCCTCACACCAAGAAACATATTTTCGCCATATACGGTGATAATGTTTAGATGTCATGTCCTTCCTACCCTTTATTAGCGTAGGAATGACCTCATCCGGAATACCCTTATCCGCTAGGATCAGACGTTCAACCGCCATGCCGTCCAACGCAGCCGCGGTAAGTCTTGGAATAGACATGGCCCCTGTTGCAACCGGTCCTGTCTTAGAGGAAGAAGCCACTGATCTTCTGTGAGCATTTCCTGCAGATCCAGATACCAGGTCCTTCGTGGCCAATCTGGAACAATGAGGATTGTTCTCATTCCTCTCCCTCCTACCATTCTCAACACCTTGGGTATGAGAGGAAGAGGGGGAAATACATAGACCGACTAGAACACCCACGGTGTCACTAGGGCATCTACAGATACTGCCTGAGCGTCTCTTGACCTGGTGCAATACCTCTGTAGCTTCTTGTTGAGGCGGGACGCCATCATGTCTATCTGTGGCAGTTCCCACTGACTTGCAATCTGTGCGAAGGCTTCCTAAAGAAGTCCTCTCTTGGATGCAGGTCGTGTTTGCTGAGGAAGTCTGCTTCTCAGTTGTCCACTCCCGGAATGAACTGCTGAAAATGCGCTTACATGATTTTCCGCCCAGCGGAGAATCCTGGTGGCTTCTGCCATTTCCACTCTGCTCTTTGTGCCGCCTTGGCGGTTTACATGAGCCACTGCGGTGATGTTGTCTGACTGGATCAGAACCGGTAGGTCGCGAAGCAATGTTTCCGCTTGCCGAAGGGCGTTGTATATGGCCCTCAGCTCCAGGATGTTGATTTGAATACAAGTTTTTTGACTTGACCTAAAGACCTTTGAAGTTTCTTCCCTGTGTGACTGCTCCCCCACCTCGGAGGCTCGCGTCCGTGGCTACCAGAATCCAGTCCTGGATGGCGAACCTGCGACCCTGCAGAAGGTGAGCACTCTGCAGCCACCATAGGAGAGACACCCTGGCCCTAGAGAACAGGGTGATTAACTGATGCATCTGTAGATGTGATCCAGACCACTTGTTCCGTAGATCCCATTGGAAAGTCCTTGCATGGAACCTGCCGAAGGGAATGGCCCCGTAAGATGCCACCATCTTTCCCAGGACCCGAGTGCAGTGAAGCACTGACACCTGTTTTGGCTTTAATAATAGGTTTTTTACCAGAGTCATTAGTTCCTGGGCCTTCTCTATCGGAAGATAAACCCATTTCTGGTTCGTATTCAGAATCATACCCAAAAAGGGCAGACGAGTCATAGGAACCAACTGTGACTTCGGGATATTGAGAATCCAGCCGAGTTGCTGTGACACCTTCAGCGAAAGTGACACGCTGTTCAACAACTGCTCTTTTGATCTCGCCCTTATTAGGAGATCGTCCAAGTATGGGATAATTGTGATTCCTTGCTTGCGTAGGAGCACCATCATTTCCGCCAATTACCCTGAAATTGGTAATGACAATACTGTACCGTAATTCTCAGGTACGCCTGATGGGGTGGATAAATGGGAACATGAAGGTATGCAGCCTTTATGTCTAGATACACCATAAAATCCCCCCCTTCCAGGCTGGCGATGATCGCTCTGAGCGATTCCACTTTGAATTTGAACCTTTTCAAGTATAGGTTCAGAGATTTTAATTTTAAAATAAGTCTGACCGAACCGTCCGGTTTCGGGACTACAGCCAAGGTTGAGTAATATCCCCTTCTTTGTTGAAGGAGGGGAACCTTGAGCACCACCTGTTGGAGATACAATGTATGAATTGTATTTAATATTATCTCCCTTTCTGGGGGAGAAGCCGGTAGGGCCGATAAGGAAAACCGGCGAGGAGGAACCTCTTCGAATTCCAGCTTGTAACCCTGAGAAACAATTTCTATTGCCCAGGGATCCACCTGTGAGTGAACTCAGATGTGGCTGAAGAGTCGAAGACGTGCTCCCACTGGGGCGGACTCCCTTAGCGGAGCCCCAGCGTCATGCGGTGGATTTAGTAGAGGCCGGGGAGGACTTCTGTTCCTGGGAACTAGCTGTGCCCTGCGCCCTTACCTCTGGTAAGAAAGGACGCTCCTCGTACTTTCTTGTTTTTCTGCGACCGAAAGGACTGCATTTGATAAGGTCATGCTTTCTTAGGCTGTGAGGGAATATAAGGCAAAAGATCAGATTTACCAGCTATAGCTGTGGAGACCAGGTCCGAGAGCCCTTCTCCACACAATTCCTCACCCTTGTAAGGTAAAACCTCCATATGCCTCTTTTATTCGGCATCACCTGTCCATTGCATGTTCCACAGGACACGTCTAGCAGAAATCGACATAGTGTTGACTCTAGAACCCAGTAGACCAATATCTCTTTGAGCAGGTCTTATATATAAGACAGAATCTTTTATATATCCTAGGGTCAATAACATGGTATCCTTATCTAGGGTTTCAATCTCCGCTGATAAGGTACCTGTCCACGCTGCTACAGCGCTATAAACCCCTGCCGACACAATCGCCGGTCTGAGTAGTGTACCAGAATGTGTGTAAATGGACTTCCAAGTACTTTTCTGCATGCTATCTGCAGGATCCCTGAGGGTAGCTGTATCTTGGTATGTCAGCGCTACCTTTTGGGTAAACGTGTCAACGCCTTGTCCACCCTAGGGGAGGATTCCCATCGTATCCTGGCCCTAGCAGGGAAAGGATACGCCATGAGAATTCTTTTGGGAAACTGCAGTTTCTTGTCTGGAGATTCCCGCTCTTTTTCACACAATTCATTTGGTTCATGAGAGGGGGGAAATGTTATCTCAGCTTTCTTCCCCTTAAACATGTGTACCCTCGTGTCAGGGACAGATGGGTCATCAGTGATATGCAAAACATATTTTTTTACAATAATCATATATTGAATACTTTTCTGCCAGTTTTGGCTGTAACTTTGCATCATCGTAGTCGACACTGGAGTCAGACCCCGTGTCGGTATCAGTGTCTATTATTTTGGATAGTGGGCGTTTTGAGACTTTGAAGGTCCCTGCGACATAGGGACAGACATGGGTAGATTCCCTGTCTGTTCTCTAATCTTTTGTGCCATAAATTTACCTCAGCACTTAATTCCACACAACCAGTCAGGTGTCGGCGTTGTCGACGGAGACACCACACACACACACATTTGCTCCATCTCCTCCTTAGAAGAGCCTTTTACCTCAGACATGTCGACACACACGTACCGACACACCACACACTCAGGGAATCCTCTTATCTGAAGATAGTTCCCCCACAAGGCCCTTTGGAGAGACAGAGAGAGAGTATGCCAGCACACACCCAGCGCTAATACCCCAGGAAAAACACACAATGTGTTTACCCAGTAGCGCTGTAATACTATTATTTGCTGCCAATTATGTGGCCCCCCCCCCCCCCCCCTCTTCTCTGAAACCCGCTTTCACCGTGGATAAGCAGGGGGGAGAGTCCGGGGAGCTTCCTCTCAGCTGTGCTGTGGAAAAATGGCGCTGGTGAGTGCTGAGGGAGAAGCCCCGCCCCCCCTCGGCGGCGGGCTTCTGTCCCGCTTAAATATAATAAAAACTGGCGGGGGCTCTTTATATATACAGTGCCTAGCTGTATATATATATATATATATATATATATATATATATATATATATATATATATATATATATATATCTATCTATCTCTTTTGCCAGAAATGAGGTTTATATTGCTGCCCAGGGCGCCCCCCCTGCGCCCTGCACCCTTACAGTGACTGTCGTGTGTGAGGTGTGTGGGAGCAATGGCGCACAGCTGCACTGCTGTGCGTTACCTCAGTGAAGATCATGAAGTCTTCTGCCGCCTCTGAAGTCTTCTTTTTCTTCTCATACTCACCCGGCTTCTATCTTCCGGCTCTGTGAGGACGGTGGCGCGGCTCCGGGACGAACTCCAGGGTGAGACCTGTGTTCTGACTCCCTCTGGAGCTAATGGTGTCCAGTAGCCTAAGAAGCAGAGCCTTGAAACTCACAGAAGTAGGTCTGCTTCTCTCCCCTCAGTCCCTCGATGCAGGGAGTCTGTTGCCAGCAGGCTCCCTGAAAATAAAAAACCTAACAAATATACTTTCTATCAGGAAGCTCAGGAGAGCTCCCTGAAGTGCACCCATCTCCTCTGGGCACAGTATCAAACTGAGGTCTGGAGGAGGGGCATAGAGGGAGGAGCCAGTGCACACCAGATCTAAAGTCTTTCTTAAAGTGCCCATGTCTCCTGCGGAGCCCGTCTATCCCCATGGTCCTTACGGAGTCCCCAGCATCCTCTAGGATGTAAGAGAAAAAATGGTAAATGGCAGGAGGAGAAAGCCAATAATGAGTTGTTGACTAAGGGACTTGTACGGAAACCTGAAGGTTTACCTACAACTCCAAAGGTTGGGGAGAGCACAGGACCTGTTCTGCGTACGTGGCGAACGGGTCCTGCGTGATTGCTTGCAGCTCCCCGTTAGCAGCAGTATGATTGACATGCTGCGGCTACCGGAAGCATTCCACAAAATAGGGACATGTTGCACCCATTTTGCAGGCATGGCGACCCCAAGATCTGTGTCAGCTTATGCAGACTGGCCAAGGGCTGTGACCATTGCGACCGAAGGTCACAATGGTGATCTGATGGTGTTTTTTCGGATGCAGCACTCACATAGCAGATGCATGCAAGAGGCATCTATTTCCTACAGGCACCTCTTGCTGTATTTTCATGGAATCAGGCCCTAAGACAAACAAAGAAAGACAAGCACAGCAGTGTTTGTTCTATGTTCTGAAAACACAGCAGTCATCAAAATTGGAAGACTAGCTGCATAGTGAAGTTGAAGCATCTCTTGTCCATACTGATCTGTGCGAGTATAAGTAATACATAATAGGGTACTAAAATGTTGGTAGTGGTACAATGTGGCCAGGGATAGGTGTGGAGTACTAACCTGATGTTTGTACAACAAGGCCAGTGGTTGCGGATGTCTGTGCGGCTGCCCCCTCCACCTATTCCAGCTCACAGTGGAGTAGCCAGCTTTCCGACTATGTATTTGGAAAGATGGAGATGAACAGCATATAGTAAAAGCAAACTTTTCAGCTAGATGCTTGGAAAGATGGCACTGCACAGAACTTTGCTCTTGTCTGCACATGCCATCTTTCTGAATACATAACTGAATAGATGGCTGTGCCACTGTGAGCTAGAATAGGGGACGGGACAGCCACACGGACAAAACTACACGCGGTCCCGGTCATTACTGGAATGGGTAGTGGGCCTCGCTGCATAGTGATGGTGCTTGATGCACACTGGCCTAATCTCTTATAATGCTTTTATGACTTTTCTGTGGCAGAAGAGTGTACGTTGTGTCTTGACTGTTCACACACACCAAAAACATATAAACAATCATTTAAAGGGCATGTTGAATGGTCTGATGCTATGTAGTAGGATCAGACGGGCATTTAAGAGTATGTGGAGACACACATTGGGAGCTCAAAAGCATAAACTGTGAAGGGACCCAGAAACAGTAAAGCAGGACTCCAATTTTTTAAAGTAAGGGGTCCCTGGGACCCACATTTTTTTGCTCTGCGCGATCACGGATAGATTTTTTTTTATATATATATCTATCTTCTTATCTACGCTTCCAATATTGCCTCACATTTTATGTACTGTTTGCCCTCATTGTACCTTTCTAACCCTAATCTTTGTTTTACATCAGTTACCCAATAAGTACATCCCTCCTATTCTGTCTTAATATATACTTTTTGGTGATTTATAAGCAATATATAACCACATTACACATGACTGCATAAACTGTATTGATAACTTTTTTACCTGAAGATATATATATATATATATATATATATATATATATATATATATATATATATGCACAGTATATGTCGCCAGACGTATTGCATAATATATGCAAGAGCAAGGCTTTTTTTCAGCGCAAGAAAATTATGACTTTTTAATGTATACCAATAAATATTTATGCCCTTACTTATCAATAAGTGATAAATTTCACTGTGAGTGATAAATTGCTCCAGCCAACCTGCTCTTAACTGTCATTTTTCAAACACAGCCTGTGACAGGGAAGTAAGGAGCTGATTGATAAATTGCACCTGCCACTCATTGATAAATACGGGCAATAATGTTTTAATAAAATTACAATGTAAAAGAGCGCCCCAGCAAAGGAGTCTTCTTTATCGTTTTTCTTTGACTCTACATTACTTGACCCTTGGGAGCACCACCAACTGAGTGATGGTAGGAAGTAAGTTCCAATATACAGTATTCCACATGTTGGTTAGCTACTGTATATCATTATCTATTAATACAAATAATAGATCTTTGGGATTAGGTCTATGCGGAATCCTACCCTCTCTGCTAGGATATGCATAGCTAAATAATTGAGGTATAAATAGATTACGTTTTGTTTAAATAGGGGAGAATTTATGTATTTAAACGTCAAAGACTTAAATAGGTTTTGCATCTGTTAATAGAACCACTGTAAACTATTAAGCTTTGTACTCTCTTTTACAATCACACTTGAGATGAAATTCTTTATACAATTATGTTTGAAGCTCCAGATGAACATGCAGATTTATGTGTACACACCATTATAATCTACCAAGTGATATAAGATCCTGAGCTCTTGATAAAATCTGCTGAAAAAGTTGCGACTGTAATATCAGCAGCAGAAGTATTGGACAGAATGACCCATAATGCAAACACATTTCCAGGTTTCCTTGACAATGTACTATAGCCTCTCAGAAATTTTAGGACCCCCATAAAACCAGATCAGCAGACAGGACCGAGCACCCAGCCTAGCAGTTCAATGGTGGGTTTTTCAGCCATCATAAGTGGCGGAAGTACGGGATGCAAAGACGTCGGTTGCTGCCAGGCTCTCAGCCCTGAGGGGGCACCTCCTTCTTTGCTCCAGCACCATTGTCAGCATGGCCACTGAGTACGGTTACCTGCACTTGGGGGACCCGTATTCCTGACAAGTTGGAGGGAGTGGGGGGCGGATCACTTGCTGAATGAAGCATAGACAGCAATGACAGTGGTGCTTGCAGAGAGGGGGCTTGGTGCGGGCGGATCAGAATTCTCAGTTCCCGCTGTGTCCACACTATATTTTGACTGCGGGCAACTAGGATGATCTTACGCCTCTGGCCATCACATAATGGTAGCTGTAATTGTGTGATGTTACTGTACTCATGTGTGTACCACTTAAAACAAGTGCACAACCTTATACAACATGTATTTTTGCAATACGGTGTATGTTTACCGAAATTGCAGTTGCAGTTTATGTCAGCATGGATCTATTAATAATGCCTCTGTAGAATATATGGATATTTCGCTGCAAAGACTCAGACCTGTCTAAAAGTTACACCTTACTAATATCTCTGGGGTTTACACTACAATGTGGTTCTGAATTGTGCAAGCACTGCCTAGATTTGAACACAGCTTGCACATATTTTATCTTCCAGAGACCCGTTTGAACAGTTTAGGGCACAATGTGTTAATATGCTTTTCTAATAACAAGACTTTATTAGACTCTCCGAGTTATTAACTAAGAAGTAGGACTGACTTCTAGTGCTAAAATAGAAATACATATATGAAAGCATAGTAATCATTGAAAATCAAAAAAATACTGTACAAGCATAGTAAATCAATTACGCAGACCTATTCTAGTATTGTAAAGTTCAGAAAATATGTTTTAATAAATTGTACGCAGCAAATAGCAAACTGAAAGGTGCAATGCTTATCTCTTATCACGCAGCAGTTAGCTACTAATGCTGTACCAGCATAGACATACTCTGCTGCTTAGTGCCATCTGGTGTTTCTACAAGTGCAGTGCAGACTAGCTTTACTGTATGATGAAATGCAAACGATTTTCTTCTAACCAGTGTGGGAGTTTTATACTTTATAATAAACACTGGCATTTGGCACACTAGTTTAAGATAAGAAAATAATATTAGAAAAAGCTTCTGATACAGTTCACAGTAATCACATTTCAGGCAAAAAAACAGCCACTAGCATTGTTATTTAAATTATCGCGCCTCTAAGGACTGCCTTTTGGGCTTCCCAAATTACTGGGAAGGGGACATCATCCGTAAAATTAACATCGAAATAGTATTGCAATTGGATTTTAATGTATTCCTTGAAGTGCGGTACGCGAAGGAGGGTTTCATTTAACCTACAAGAATGGCGGCCCTTATGGGAACCTATTGGGTCAATAGAAGCCAAAATAATCACGTGGTCTGACCAGGCATTAGAAATAATGTCTACCTTCAGTAGTGTCTGTAATAAGCTACTGCATCCAAGAATCATGTTCACGTGTGTACGTACCATGAAGGTCTGAGAAGAAGGTGTAATCTCTGGGGGATGGGTAGTGTGCCCGCCACGTATCAAATAGACCAGCCACGGCCATGTAACTCTTTACATTGCCTGGGGGTTACTCTGAGAGTGCGGACAAGTTGGGCTGCTCTTATCGAACTCTGATGATATTATAGAATTGAAATCACCACCCACCAGGAGGATACCTCTACGGGTGGATTGTATATCTGCGAAGAGTTTCTGAAAGAAGCCACTTTGGCCCACATTTGGGGCATACAAATTCACCAGGGTCATAACTTGAGAGCCCAATTGACAAACCAATATGATGTAACGCCCTTCATTATCTGTGTTGGTGGAGAGGATTTGAATTGAGACCGTGGTGCGCATCAGGATAGCTACTCCATTCTTTTTTGAAGAGTAAGAGGAATTCACTACGGTAGGGAACAGTCTAGATTCCAACGAGGGGTGGAAGTGTTTTCTAAAATGTGTTTACTGAAGAAGCACTATTTCCCCGTGATGAGTGTTAAGCGTCCTAAATAAAAGGGAATGTTTGTTAGGGGTGTTTAATCCCTTAACATTCAGAGAGAGTATGTTAAAGGGCATAATGACATCTAGGTAGGCTCACTCTACTATGACTTTACCACGTACTGGGTGAAAAGGCCTGAAAACAAATAACGGTAGCTGCTGCAGGGGGAATGAAATAGGGAGGGAAGGGGTGGTAGGTGTGAACTAGAGAATTCCTCTCCAGAGAGGGTAGTGTTCACATAGAGTGGGTCCTATCAGGGGGAAGGGAAGTAGGCGAGCTTAGAAATACAAGCAAACCTAGAGGACCCGGGTACTGGGAGTGCTAATAAAAAAAGTAATCAATTTCTAGGAGGATCGGAGAGAGCGTAAATGGGAGGGATAGCTCTTAATTTAATCCCAACTATTGGGGGGGGGGTGTAGCATGAAGAAGCTAAGAGCTATCCACCTGGCACCAAAATATAATAGTTACTGTAAACATTACGCACTTGTAAACAGGAATAAGAATAGCATAACCAACATAACATGTACAGAATATCATAATAACCATAATACAGGTGCAATTATTTAGTAAATACGAACAGAGGAACAATGTGGAAAACTTGAAAACTATGGAAGGTCCCACTTCCTAGCATTGCAATACCCGCTGTGGCTCTAAACAACTGAAGGGTCAATGGCGACTAAGAAGTTCCGAGGCCAGGTACCCACAGTCACCCAGAAATACATATAGTCCAGAGCCCACATTCTAAGAATAATATAAAAGAAAAGTCAAAGTAAAATGGAGTGGGACCTCCCGTTCCCTGCTAGGCATTCCCCTTCAGGGCCGTGTCGAGATGCCAGATGGGGGGCCGACCTCCGTCAGAGAAAGCTGAAGTCTGTGAAGTAGGTCAGTCCCTTCCTTAGGGTTGCTTACAGACACTGAACGACTGTTCACAGTCTTTCCCTGTTTTCCAGATCTTCCGTCTTATCCCTGAGAAATTCCACTTCCCATAAAGGTAATTGACGTCCTGAGAAAATTCGAGAAGACCTTTGGAGTTGGAGTCAACTTTAATTTCCAGTACGGTTAGAGAGAGAGGTCAAGTCATTAAGTAAATCTGCAAATAATTGCTGGAGGTTGGAAGTAAGAGTTTTGTTCAAATCCGACATCTCACGGATATCATTTTTGGTAGCGAAAGAGTCGCCAGGGGACGTATCCACTCCTAGGGAGTTAGCCAGAGAGGCCGGGGGAGTGTCAGAATGATGAAGCAACGTTGGTCGTGAAAGGTGATGCATTCTTCTTCACCTTAGCATTTTGTTTAGACACGGTGAGACTGAAACAGTGTGAATGTAGTAAACAAGCAAAATCGTAGAGGATCCGGGTGGACAGAGAAGAGAGGTTCAGAACATAGCTGTTACAGAAAGTCCTCCTATAGATGAAGCCATGCTTATCTTGGCTTCTCTGCTGTGCCTAGGCACACCATGGTCTATTAGCATAAACCATTCATCTATTGTTCTCAGCTGCAATACAATACATAGAGTACAATACATCAGGGGATTAAGTCATTACAGCAGGGGATTAAGTCCCACTGCCCGGGCTCAATTAATCCTATTAAAGGCCAAGATAAAGATGGCTCAATCTGTATGATGAAGACTGCTTTAGGGAGGAACACAGGGTGCCCGTCACTGCACTTGTAGACCGTTAAGTGAATCCCCTCAGCTGCCGATGCGTCAGAAGCCCAGCAAGAGGGAGTCAGCCCATATCCCAGGTCAATAGGGTGCAATAGCCCAGTAATGAAGTGTAGGTTCAGCTGTCGGTCCCTGCAGGGGAGCACCCCGGAACCAGTCCTGTGATTTAGCAAAATACAGCCACTGGGCTTTGATAAATGGCATGCAGCAGTGTTGCTGAGTCTGGGACAGATATGTATGAGGTACAACAACAACAACAACAACAACAACAACAACAACAACAACAACAACGGTTCCTCTTCTTGCCCAGTTGGATCGGCCCCTTTTAATTTCTATCAGCGCTGGAGAGCTGGTGCTGCTGTCTGGGCCGGAGGGTAGTTAGGCCAGGTATTCTCCCTGTGTATAGCAGAGCTGGCCAAACCAGTCCTTGAGATCTACCAACAGTTCACATTTTCCAGACCACCTAGCTGGTGCACAGGTGTAGTCATTGCTAATTAAGATGTGCTGCATTTATTCCTAACTGACAATTCTACAGATCTCCAGGAGGCCTGGAAAACATGATCTCGAGGACTGGTTTGGCCAGCCCTGGTGTATAGGGACCGCAGGCAATCTGCTCACCTTAATTATAGTGGCCGCCGTCCATGCACCTCTGAATGGGTACCTCCGGCGGGCCCTGTTCCGGGGCTCAGGCTCAGCACAGCGCATTGGGGGGACCGGTCTGGCCCAAAAACATTCATGATGGGCAGAAATAAATGCACTTAACAGCTGGTGGCCTGTGCGTGCTTTAAAGTTCTGACACAACTAACTGGTCTTAAAATTAAAAATAAAATAAAAAATAAAAAAATGGGGGAGAAAAAGTATTATTATACAACTAACAGTCAGGTACTGGAAGTGATATGTACATGTGTGTGATACATCATGTATTGCAAATACATTTTGATGCATGCAGTCCCTATTTGCATGCATACCGGCAGTTTTTTTTTTATTTCTTTTTTGTAAGACCGGTATACAGCTATATATTCCTGCTGGGACAGCTCTTCCGATATAGAGCTGTACAAGCAAACACCTGACCCAGGAGTCCTAGTGCCAACGTGCGGCCATTGGCCAGTACAATCTCAAGCAGCAAGGAACAGTGAGGGGTCCTCAGTTCCCTCTCCAGTGACTTCTGCTATAAGAAGCCCATAGGCTTCGCTAGGCAACACCAACTATTGATTGCACTGCCTACAGTACCAGGCACAAGCTCCAGAAAGTTAAGCTTCCCAGAGCTTGCTGCATATACGGGCGCATGAGGTTTGTTATTTTTAGCACAAATGGTGATCCAGATGTATTACAGTAAATCTCTGTAAAACTGTAATTTTCTAAGACTTTGCCACAATTTACACTGATACATCCCACCCTATGTGAGCTGACAAACTGAACAGTGATCCAACTATGTGTGGCTAGATTAACACTAAAATCCATTTACTGTATATTGCACAGAAAAAAGTGTGAGCTTTAATAGAAGTAATTAAGACAAACAGTACATACTTCAATTAAATGGTCATCATTCAGCCACTGCGGAAGCTTTGTAGTCTGACTAAGGCACTGGAATAATGTGGCTCTTAAGGCACAGTAATTATCTCCTCTCACTCGTCTTATTGAACAAAAAAAGTGGGACACTTCTTCATAGCCCTGTGACAGTTGGTAAGCAATAAATAAATATATATATATAAAAAAATATATACTGTACATAGATAATTTAACAAACTGTATAAAAATACACAGAAAGTATAATAGCTCATCTGAAACTTCCCAAAATAGTATGATAAATAAGCTAGACTAATAAAAATAAATAAAACAAAAGCAAAGTGAATGCTTAAATCACTTATAATTACAAAAAAAAAATAATCATTGACAGTTTACTTTTATGTTGCTACATCTTCATTGCCCACAGACTATCCCAACTGCCTGCGACACTACATGAAAAGAGGAGGCAACATTCAGTACATGTCACAGGCTATGGAAACTGTAGCAGCAGGCCTTAATGGCTACATACTGTATTTAGTAGTTAGATATATCTGTACATGACATATAACGTGTTCCAAATAATTGTTTCTAAAAAAAAAAAAAAGGAGAAGACAACAAAAGTTTAAGGGGTCTATGTAGTAAGCCTTGGATAGAGATAAAGTGCATGGCGATACAGTAGCCAACCACCTGTCATTTTTCAAATACAGGGCCAGATGTACTAAGCCTTAAAAAGTGATAAACTACCATCTAATCAGCTCATAACTGTCATTTTTCAAACACAGTCTGTGACATGGCAGTTAGGAGCTGATTGGCTGGTACTTTATCTCTCCCCAAGGCTTAGTACATAGACCCCATAGTGAGATGCATTTGTTACACAGCAGACGGGAAGGGTAATCAACACCTCAAATCAATCAGAGATGCCATTGTACGAAGACTAGAGAACTTGGAGAGGTTTTGCAGCTTGATATGACATTGGACACATTGTAAATGGTTTAACTAAAGTATTGACTACTTGATAAGTTTATGTGATCTGGTAAAACTTGGATTGAACAAGTAGCACACAGCACTGCATACACACATTGTAGGAACACACAAAATACCTCCTTCATTTTTTGTGCTACTGTTGTTGTGCCTCTCCACTCCCTTTGACAATACTCTATAATGTCAACTTCTGGTTCCACTCCTAGTTTAAGAGCATCTACGGAAAAAAAACATTGTAAAATGTTGTGGTTAAAAAAATTAATAATAAAGCATTTCAAGTCAACTGAACAAGACAAATGTAAAGGTGTATAAAAGTAGTATTATAATTTTAAACATACACAGGGATTCATCTACTTTGCAATCTACAATGAAATCCTAAGTCCAAAAAGCAAACAGAAATAACTGGTTCATGTAAATTTAACCATCTCACTTAACATTAGCCGCTTAATTGTACAGAAACACTTCAATACGAGCAGCAAATAAAATAAAATAAAAATTTCATGAGTCAACTTCGTAGTTGTCTAAAATTGACAAACAATTTTAAGAAAACCTAAAATGCTACCTAAATATTGGTAGATCAGTAGCTTTAAAAAAAAATAAATAAGAATTTACTTACCGATAATTCTATTTCTCATAGTCCGTAGTGGATGCTGGGGACTCCGTAAGGACCATGGGGAATAGCGGCTCCGCAGGAGACTGGGCACATCTAAAGAAAGCTTTAGGACTATCTGGTGTGCACTGGCTCCTCCCCCTATGACCCTCCTCCAAGCCTCAGTTAGGATACTGTGCCCGGACGAGCGTACACAATAAGGAAGGATTTTGAATCCCGGGTAAGACTCATACCAGCCACACCAATCACACCGTATAACCTGTGATCTGAACCCAGTTAACAGCATGATAACAGAGGAGCCTCTGAAAGATGGCTCACAACAATAATAACCCGATTTTTGTAACAATAACTATGTACAAGTATTGCAGACAATCCGCACTTGGGATGGGCGCCCAGCATCCACTACGGACTATGAGAAATAGAATTATCGGTAAGTAAATTCTTATTTTCTCTAACGTCCTAAGTGGATGCTGGGGACTCCGTAAGGACCATGGGGATTATACCAAAGCTCCCAAACGGGCGGGAGAGTGCGGATGACTCTGCAGCACCAAATGAGAGAACTCCAGGTCCTCCTCAGCCAGGATATCAATTTTGTAGAATTTTACAAACGTATTTGCTCCTGACCAAGTAGCTGCTCGGCAAAGTTGTAAAGCCGAGACCCCTCGGGCAGCCGCCCAAAATGAGCCCACCTTCCTTGTGGAGTGGGCATTTACAGATTTTTGGCTGTGGCAGGCCTGCCACAGAATGTGCAAGCTGAATTGTACTACAAATCCAACGAGCAATAGTCTGCTTAGAAGCAGGAGCACCCAGCTTGTTGGGTGCATACAGGATAAACAGCGAGTCAGATTTCCTGACTCCAGCCCTCCTGGAAACATATATTTTCAGGGCCCTGACAACGTCTAGCAACTTGGAGTCCTCCAAGTCCCTAGTAGCCGCAGGCACCACAAATAGGTTGGTTCAGGTGAAACGCTGAAACCACCTTAGGGAGAAACTGAGGACGAGTCCTCAATTCCGCCCTGTCCGAATGGAACATCAGATAAAGGCTTTTTCAGGATAAAGCCGCCAATTCTGACACGCGCCTGGCCCAGGCCAGGGCCAACAGCATGACCACTTTCCATGTGAGATATTTTAACTCCACAGATTTAAGTGGTTCAAACCAATGTGACTTTTGGAACCCAAAACTACATTGAGATCCCAAAGTGCCACTGGAGGCATAAAAGGGAGGCTGTATATGCAGTACCCCTTTTACAAACGTCTGAACTTCAGGGACTGAAGCTAGTTCTTTTTGGAAGAAAATTGACAGGGCCGAAATTTGAACCTTAATGGACCCCAATTTCAGGCCCATAGACACTCCTGTTTGCAGGAAATGTAGGAATCGACCCAGTTGAATTTCCACCGTCGGGCCTTACTGGCCTCGCACCACGCAACATATTTTCGCCAATTGCGGTGATAATGTTTTTGCGGTTACATCCTTCCTGGCTTTGATCAGGATAGGGATGACTTCATCCGGAATGCCTTCTTTCCTTCAGGATCCGGCGTTCAACCGCCATGCCGTCAAACGCAGCCGCGGTAAGTCTTGGAACAGACAGGGTCCTTGCTGGAGCAGGTCCCTTCTTAGAGGTAGAGGCCACGGATCCTCCGTGAGCATCTCTTGCAGTTCCGGTTACCAAGTCCTTCTTGGCCAATCCGGAGCCACGAATATAGTGCTTACTCCTCTCCATCTTATCAATCTCAGTACCTTGGGTATGAGAGGCAGAGGAGGGAACACATACCCTGACTGGTACACCCACGGTGTTACCAGAGCGTCTACAGCTATTGCCTGAGGGTCCCTGGACCTGGCGCAATACCTGTCGAGTTTTTCACAACGGTTTATAATCATGTGGAAGACTTCTGGGTGAAGTCCCCACTCTCCCGGGTGGAGGTCGTGCTGAGGAAGTCTGCTTCCCAGTTGTCCACTCCCGGAATGAATACTGCTGACAGTGCTATCACATGATTTTCCGCCCAGCGAAGAATCCTTGCAGCTTCTGCCATTGCCCTCCTGCTTCTTGTGCCACCCTGTCTGTTTACGTGGGTGACTGCCGTGATGTTGTCCGACTGGATCAATACCGGCTGACCTTGAAGCAGAGGTCTTGCTAAGCTTAGAGCATTGTAAATGTCCCTTAGCTTCAGGATATTTATGTGAAGTGATGTCTCCAGGCTTCACCATAAGTCCTGGATATTCCTTCCCTGTGTGACTGCTCCCCAGCCTCGCAGGCTGGCATCCGTGGTTACCAGGACCCAGTCCTGAATGCCGAATCTGCGGCCCTCTAGAAGATGAGCACTCTGCAACCACCACAGGAGGGACCCCTTGTCCTTGGTGACAGGGTTATCCGCTGATGCATCTGAAGATGCGACCCAGACTATTTGTCCAGCAGGTCCCACTGGAAAGTTCTTGCGTGGAATCTGCCGAATGGGATTGCTTCGTAGGAAGCCACCATTTTACCCAGAGCCCTTGTGCATTGATGCACTGAGACTTGGCTCGGTTTTAGGAGGTTCCTGACTAGCTCGGATAACTCCCTGGCTTTCTCCTCCGGGAGAAACACCTTTTTCTGGACTGTGTCCAGGATCATCCCTAGGAATAGAAGACAAGTCGTCGGAACCAGCTGCGATTTTGGAATATTTAGAATCCAACCGTGCTGCAGCAACACTACCTGAGATAGTGCTACACCGACCTCCAACTGTTCCCTGGATCTTACCCTTATCAGGGAATCGTCCAAGTAAGGGATAACTAAAATTCCCTTCCTTTGAAGGAATATCATCATTTCGGTCATTACCTTGGTAAAGACCCGGGGTGCCGTGGACCATCCATACGGCAGCGTCTGAACTGATAGTGACAGTTCTGTACCATAAACCTGAGGTACCCTTGGTGAGAAGGGTAAATTTTGACATGAAGGTAAGCATCCTTGATGTCCCGAGACATCATGTAGTCCCCTTCTTCCAGGTTCGCAATCACTGCTCTGAGTGACTCAATCTTGAATTTGAACCTCTGTATGTAAGTGTTCAAAGATTTTAGATTTAGAATCGGTCTCACCGAGCCGTCCGGCTTCGGTACCACAACAGTGTGGAATAATACCCCGTTCCCTGTTGCAGGAGGGGTATCTTGATTATCACCTGCTGGGAATACAGCTTGTGAACGGCTTCCAAAACTGTCTCCCTGTCAGAAGGAGACATCGGTAAAGCCGACTTTAGGAAACGGCGAGGGGGAGACGTCTCGAATTCTAATTTGTACCCCTGAGATATCACCTGAAGGATCCAGGGGTCTACTTGCGAGTGAGCCCACTGCGCGCTGAAATTCATTGAGACGGGCCCCCCACCGTGCCTGATTCTGCTTGTAAAGCCCCAGCGTATACTGAGGGCTTGGCAGAGGCGGGAGAGGGTTTCTGTTCCTGGGAACTGGCTGATTTCTGCAGCCTTTTTCCTCTCCCTCTGTCACGGGGCAGAAATGAGGAACCTTTTGCCCGCTTATCCACGAAAAGACTGCGCCTGATAATACGGCGTCTTCTCATGTTGAGAGGCGACCTGGGGTACAAACGTGGATTTCCCAGCTGTTGCCGTGGCCACCAGGTCTGAAAGACCGACCCCAAATAACTCCTCCCCTTAATAAGGCAATACTTCCAAATGCCGTTTGGAATACGCATCACCTGACCACTGACGTGTCCATAACCCTCCACTGGTAGAAATGGACAACGCACTTATACTTGATGCCAGTCGGCAAATATTCCGCTGTGCATCACGCATATATAGAAATGCATCTTTCAAATGCTCTATAGGCAAAAATATACTGTCCCTATCTAGGGTATCAATATTTTCAGTCAGGGAATCCGACCACGCCAACCCAGCACTGCACATCCAGGCTGAGGCGATTGCTGGTCGCAGTATAACACCAGTATGTGTGTAAATACATTTTAGGATACCCTCCTGCTTTCTATCAGCAGGATCCTTAAGGGCGGCCATCTCAGGAGAGGATAGAGCCCTTACAAGCGTGTGAGCGCTTTATCCACCCTAGGGGGTGTTTCCCAACGCACCCTAACCTCTGGCGGGAAAGGATATAATGCCAATAACATTTTAGAAATTATCAGTTGTTATCGGGGGAAACCCACGCATCATCACACACCTCATTTAATTTCTCAGATTCAGGAAAACTACAGGTAGTTTTTCCTCACCGAACATAATACCCCTTTTTGGTGGTACTCGTATTATCAGAAATGTGTAAAACATTTTTCATTGCCTCAAACATGTAACGTGTGGCCCTACTGGAAGTCACATTTGTCTCTTCACCGTCGACACTGGAGTCAGTATCCGTGTCGGCGTCTATATCTGCCATCTGAGGTAACGGGCGCTTTAGAGCCCCTGACGGCCTATGAGACGTCTGGACAGGCACAAGCTGAGTAGCCGGCTGTCTCATGTCAACCACTGTCTTTTATACAGAGCTGACACTGTCACGTAATTTCTTCCAACAGTTCATCCACTCAGGTGTCGACCCCCTAGGGGGTGACATCACTATTACAGGCAATCTGCTCAGTCTCCACATCATTTTTCTCCTCATACATGTCGACACAAAAGTACCGACATACAGCACACACACAGGGAATGCTCTGATAGAGGACAGGACCCCACTAGCCCTTTGGGGAGACAGAGGGAGAGTTTGCCAGCACACACCAGAGCGCTATATATATACAGGGATAACCTTATATAAGTGTTTTTCCCCTTATAGCTGCTGTATTGTTAATACTGCGCCTAATTAGTGCCCCCCTCTCTTTTTTTAACCCTTTCTGTAGTGTAGTGACTGCAGGGGAGAGCCAGGGGAGCTTCCCTCCAACTGAGCTGTGAGGGAAAATGGCGCCAGTGTGCTGAGGAGATAGGCTCCGCCCCTTTTTCGATGACTTTTCTCCTGCTTTTTTATGGATTCTGGCAGGGGTTAAAATTCATCCATATAGCCCTGGGGGCTATATGTGATGTATTTTCGCCAGCCAAGGTGTTTTTATTGCTGCTCAGGGCGCCCCCCCCTAGCGCCCTGCACCCTCAGTGACCGAAGTGTGAAGTGTGCTGAGGAGCAATGGCGCACAGCTGCAGTGCTGTGCGCTACCTTGGTGAAGACAGGATGTCTTCTGCCGCCGATTTTCCGGACCTCTTCTGTCTTCTGGCTCTGTAAGGGGGCCGGCGGCGCGGCTCTGGGACCCATCCATGGCTGGGCCTGTGATCGTCCCTCTGGAGCTAATGTCCAGTAGCCTAAGAAGCCCAATCCACTCTGCACGCAGGTGAGTTCGCTTCTTCTCCCCTTAGTCCCTCGATGCAGTGAGCCTGTTGCCAGCAGGTCTCACTGAAAATAAAAAACCTAAACTAAAACTTTCACTAAGAAGCTCAGGAGAGCCCCTAGTGTGCACCCTTCTCGTTCGGGCACAGAGATCTAACTGAGGCTTGGAGGAGGGTCATAGGGGGAGGAGCCAGTGCACACCAGATAGTCCTAAAGCTTTCTTTAGTTGTGCCCAGTCTCCTGCGGAGCCGCTATTCCCCATGGTCCTTACGGAGTCCCCAGCATCCACTTAGGACGTTAGAGAAATATGGCTATGATCATGGAGGATTTGGATTTCCTATTTTAATACAGTGTACAGTATATAACCTGGTCATATGGGTGGATTGAAAGCTATCTTCTAGGTACTCTGCTTTCCTCCGACACTAAGTAAAAAATGCACAAATATTCTCTACACATCGCTGTGTAATGGGTTTTGCTATAGAACTATATGGCAATTATGGAGTATTGTAGCCAGCAGCACAGCGGTACAATCCAAAGGTGAGAATTGAAAATCCAAGTATGTATTCAATAACAGGAAGCTCATTAGATCTGGTCAGAAGCTTGACTTTACAAACTCAATATGCTGAAGCAACATCCAAAGGCGAAGGTACAATAGGTACAGGGAGTGAGGCTGCTACGGGGCCTGGGCTGCATCTGGGGCTCGCACTCCCCTTCTGAGCTCCGTGCCTTCTGCTTATCTGACAGTGTACAGCTGCAGGCACATCTGTCATCAGTGTTCTGGACGGCTTAGTCTTTCTGCCCTCACTACATCAGCATGATGATGCCTCCTTATTTTGGCACAACAACAACAACAACGGACGTGACCTTAGAACTTTATATTAAAGTATGCTCAAAAAAGAGAAAAAACAGACAGCGCTAATAGATTTCTTAATAAAATACTTTTATTCATTAATTTTATCTAGATTTTTCTTTAGCTAAAATAGCCCTTTTTTTCCCCTACCTATAAATCTAATTCCACATATCACTTGTATATATTTTATTAAAATTCAAGCCAATAAAACAATAATACATCAATAATATATATAATATAGTACAATAGCTCTGCTCTGTATACTTGATTTTTCAATACACCACTGAAACAATTGGATACAAATGCAACAAACTGTTTCCTTCCAATGCTGTAGAGGTCTCCAGCCTCTAAGTTGATATTAGATTGCTCATTCAGCTTGAGGTAGAAGCTTTTTTCAGATTGTTGCTATATTGAAAAATAGCCGTTACAATTCCTTATTTGTTGGTCAGGGTGTATAATTAAGTTCCCAGATCCACACTCTACTGACCACAACACTTAGAACTTCCAGATGAATTAGTATATGATTTTAATAGCTGCTCCTTTTCATTTAGAAAGTGTCGCTGATTTAATACACATCAGTAGTGGGTTAGTTGTTCATAAATTGATCTACAGGGAAATATACATGCTTTCCTCAAGGCAATAGTAAAAGTTCATGCAGCTCAGCTGATATTCAGAACTGGTTCAGTATATGGCAGCAGCCAATTAATTGCAAAATATCAGCTGAGGTGTATGAACTTTTATCACCGCTATAAGCAAAAGCAATTACATATATCCTTGCATGTCAATCTATAAGCAATTAATTGGCTGCTGCCATATACTGAACCAGTTCTGAATATCAGCTGAGCTGCATGAACTTTTTGTAATTTATACCCAATGGTTGAGGAGTTAATATCCTAATGATTACTAATGCCTTTGTGTGTTTAAACATGTAAAAATATTTTTAATCTGTGTTTAAAATAATGTTGTACGATTTATGTGAAAGTTACTCCTGTCACAGGAGTCTTGATTGTTGAAATACTTACACCTGTTAATTTTTTGCTGTGAACGATTGGTCAAAATGTATCACGTGACTTTGTGAAGCTTAAATATAACCGGGATAACCGGAACATATACTTTACTTCTTGAGGAAGGGGAGGGAATCCCCGAAACGCGTTGAAGTTGTTGCTAACCACTATACCTGACAATTTGTTTGCTGTATTGGACGAATAAAAAGCTGTGTGTTTCTAAAAAAACACTGGTCTGCTCCATTCCTGCCTTCCACACTGTGAGGGATGAGAAAGATACCTTGATGTGCACGCGAGACAGGACACTAATGTAAGTGTTACTCCAATAACTAAAGCTCATTGCAAATGAAATATATCGTGGAGGTTTGGTGATAGAAAGATACTTTTACGTGAACACGTGACAGTGAGTGTCTTTCTGATGAATGGAAAGAATCTGAAAGAAACTTTGGACGAAGACTAAAAAGTCTCAAGTTGTTTTAAAATGTTATTATTTTAAACCTAGCGCTAGTTTGTAACCATCTATTGTTTTCATATTTCTTGTGTTATATAGGGATAATTAAGGGAATATCCCATGTGTTACAAACCAGCAGCTTTTATTTGGTAGCGCAGGGCTTCATACATATACGATTGTCAGAGAAGTCCCCCTATCTACAGTGAGCTGCTTGCAGATTTCTTTGATTGCTTGTTTGATTGATCCTTTGGAAACGGTATAGCATAAACATACGTATTAATTACTAATTGTCAACCAGCGCTAAGGGGCCACTTTATTGTGTCTTTTGTCTGTTATATTAAAGTACATTAATTGTAATTAATACAATCTGACTTGGCTATAGTTTCCCTACTGTGTGTGTAAAAACTAAAAGCATGCACAGTGTAATAAATGGAGCACATGGCCTTCCAGCTGATCCGGTGGAATGGCTAACTGTTCATAAGCAATGGATGGACTTGCTCCTTGATAGTGCAAGTCTAAGAGGTCTTTTATTTTGTGCCCATACATTCTATATTCAGGGTGATCGCTATTTCTAGCCTACCTGGCTAGACAGGAGTCATCCCCTACCACTGTGCACAGCAAAAGGAAAGGGCTTGGAGATATCTGTGTTGATACCTCTTCCTTCTAGTTTTTATAGTAACTTTTTAGATGTATATAGCTCTAGAGTGCAGTATACACATTCAATAGTATCTAGTTATTTGGATAAGATAGTATTCCCTGTCTTGAGTCCAGACTCTCAGCAATTTTAGGAGACTCCCATTACCGTGGAAGAGGTGGAAAATGCTATTAAGTCCTTCCCTAGTAATAAGGCTCCAGGGGTGGATGGTCTTCCCAGCAAACTGAATAAAACTCACTTCGATTTCGCCGCCCCGAAATGTTTGCTGATTTTTGAATCCCTGTTGGAGAGTGGGACTCTTACCCCTTCTATGGCAGAGGCATTGGTGGTGCTAATTCGGAAGCTTTGCTGTCAACTGACATTAAAATCCTTGCAAAACCCTTGGCACTCCATTGTAGCAATGTAGCGCTCGAGTTGGTGAACTCCGATCAGACCGGTTTTATGCCGGGCAGATCTACTACTATCAATCTCAGGTGACTACATATTTGCAGTTGGCTGATGATGAGATGGACGATGCGATAGTTGTATTCCTGGATGCTGGCTGTGCTTTTGATTCTGAGGAATGGGTGTACCTTTGGGAAGTCCTTACAAGGTTTGCGAGAGGCTTGTCTTGAATTAAGCTGCTGTATTCCTCTCTGCCAGAGAGGGTTAATGTTAATGGTTTCACCACCGACTCCTTTCTGTTGGGTAGAGGGACTTGACAGGGGTGCCCATTGTCCCCTTTGCTCTCGCAATAGAGCCCCAGGCATGTAGAGCTTCTGATGCTATAAAAGGGTTTCAAGCTGCGGGCCGAGAGCAGAAAATCAGATTATACATGGACTATATGCTTTTATATTTGACAGACATGCCCTGCTCCTTATCTGCTCTCATTGAATTTGTACAGAACTTTGGATATTACTCAGGCATTCACATTAATGGGAACAAGTCAGTGGTGTTTCCATTACTTCCCTCTACACCGCAATACCTCTCCTATGACTTTTCCGTTAAATGGTGTACATACTGTAGTTTAAGTACCTGGTTATCCAAATCTCTCATTCTCCCACTGATTACATTACCTTAAACTGATTACATTACCTTAAACTTAACCCCACAGGTAGATAATTTGCATGCACGTGAAGACTTGAGTTTGTCAGAAACTCCCCTTATCAGTCACAGGACGTGTGAACCTTGTCAAAATTATTGTCCAGCCAAAATTCCTGTATATACTCCAGAATGTCCCAGTTTATGTCTCTGTCTCCCAATTCCTGATGATCTCCTGCTATATCGATTCCTTTATTTGGGGACATCGGCGGGCACGTATTGCTTCTAAAACACTTTGTAGATCTAGAGGAGAGGGTGGCCTGCCCTTGCCAGAAATGTGTCTCCATTACCTAGCCGCTCAGTTAGCACAGGTGTGAATGGGTTTATCCCTGGGGAATATGGGAACATTACGGTGGCTCTTATGGATAAGGCGGGTCCTACCATTCTGTCCACTGCAATTCCTTCTAGCATGCACCCGTTTTCCTCCCTTCCTCCACTGTTATAACAGGCCCAGAGAATATGGTTGGCAACTGAGAAATTGTTGGGGGATCCCCTTGCTCTCCTGTTAGGGACATGTCCATCTCCGAAACCAGTGGTTTGGGTGGAAGTTCTGGTTTGATCTCTTTTGGGGTATCTGCTATAGGTCAGCTCAGCTCTATCAGGATGGGGTTCTCCATAATTTGTTATACTTGTCCAATACACATGCTATTTGTAGACATTATTTCTATTGATATTTAAAATTTTGTCACATCTTATTAGCACAGTGGGCGGGTGGAGTGGGGGGGAGGGGTTTATTGTACTGGTCCGTACTATGCCTTCCCGTAAAATAAAATAAAAAAAATTCTATTCACCACTCCTCCCTCCTCTATTCCTTCATTACGGATGCTTTGAGTGCTCTCTGTGCTAAACGGTTAGTAGATCTAGGCAAAACTGAGGATGAAGAGTGGGATTATATCCTTGGTTCGTGTGCAGCAACAGCCTATGCTATATTCCAGCAGATCAAGCTGTACATTCTACATAGGGTCTACTGGACCCTGAGTAAATAGTTCCAATTTGCCCTGACTGTTCTGCTCCAGCTGCTGGTTTCTTTCATATTCTCTAGCTGTGCCCATGGGTCAACGCCTTTTGTGAAGAAATAACAACCTCTATACATCACACAGGTATACATATTCCTTTAATGAACCCACGTATATGTATTTTTGGCTTAGATTTACAGGACTCCCTACCGGTTCACTCTCGCCTTTATGTCAATAACCTTCTTACATTGGCTTGTGTGTGTATAGCTCGTACTAGGATGGCTCATAACCATCCCTCGTCTGCTACGCGGCTTACCCTAGTTAACACTACACTCTGTCATGAACGTTTTATGTACACTAAACGGAAATGTCCAATGAAATATGATAAGGTGTGGGGCCACTGGAAGAATTCTCAGTGCTTTGTTGATACCACCCTATTACTTATGCCTTTTGTATTTTACTTACTGCCTTGTTGCTCTTGGCACGCGCAAACCCGACTATGTATATATGTACGTACTCCGGTTTTCAATTAATATATATATATATATATATATATTTATATTGTGGTGGGGGAAAGCTTATCGGCGCTTAACCGCGATACCAGACTGTACTAGAGTGCAGACCAGGATATTATGAATAAGCAATCAAATGGTCTCCTTGTTTAGACACTTTCTTTAATATATTCGGGCGTCAGCTACACCTTAAAGAGAGAAGCATTGGTAAAGTGCTTCATGTACAGTGTAAAAGAAAAAGAGGATAAGGTGATTTTAAGCGACCAATGGTGTCTTATAACTAGGAGGAGACTCAAATTAAAAGTAATAAAAAATTTTAATAAAATGTAATTAGCACCAATACAAAAGTAAACAAGATAATGGCCCTTTGCAAGGAGCCAAAAAATGTGTAAGAAATCACTAGAACTACATATAAAACATAAGTTAGTATAAAATTGATAGTACAAACTTAGATAAGACAGGAGGAAAAAAATGTCCTAACAATAAAAAATTGGAAATAAGATCAGCATAAAAAATGTATAAATAAGGTTCTTAGCTTTTTGAGAAGGTATGTATCATAACATCCAACGCGTTTCGTCCTATCTGGACTTCATCATATATATACACATACATACATATACACACACACACACACACAGGATTATGACTATTTCTACTTATTCACTGAATGTTGTATGACCTGTATAGATGTCTGGTATCTTTGCTTGAAATCTGTATTGCTTTATTAACGCAGATTAATTCTCCTTGCGATGGTTGTGTGTTAATAATGCACATAAACGTGTACTCAACATATTTGCCGGATGTCTCAGATGACACATGTAATGCATATTCTCTTTGTACTTATTTAATTTTCAATGTTTTGTTCCTCTGTTATTTTAAAAAACAATAAAAAATATGTAACGTAAAAAAAAAAAATATAAACGGAGCACATATACTGTAGGTCAGGATTGAAGAGAATGTCCTAACAAAGAGGGAAAAGCAAACAAAAACACAGCTATACCTTTTTCAATTGTAGCAGCTACTTTCTGTATCTTTTCTTTTTCAATTTCCTCTTCATCACGATAAAGGTCTTCATCCCTATATTCATAAAAATTGAAATGAATATGTTATAGGGACAACAATAATAAATGGACCCCCCTCAAAATTACACAATGTTTCCGCCTTATACCATTTCTACCAGATAGATAGATAGATTATATATATATATATATATATATATATATATATATATATATATATATACACACACACAAACGCATATACTGTAGAACCCTCTGTTTATAGCCTGCCAACCGCTGCATTATAAGCTTCACATTATCAGCTGTAGACACAACTGTACAAAAATATTGTTTACTCAGTTAAACACTGGAAGAGGCAAACTACAGATAGAGGGTTCAGTATAGACGGTTCAGTGAATCTGGCAGGAGCTCATGACAGATAAATGCTAATTATAGACAAAGGAGTATGCCTTCATGTGGCACTAGTTATATTTTATGGTGTATCCACATCAACATGAATTGTCTGGTTCTATGCATGAGAGGGTGCTATATTGGGATGTAGTTATGTGGCCGGCGGTCAGGTGACACTCACCGCTTTGCCAGAAAGCTTAGACTTCGGGAATTCTTCCAAAAGCAACCTTCCACCTCTCTACCGTCGAAACAACCGATAGTCCACAATGAATTTATTAGGTCCCAAACTACGTCCTCCTTTGACCCTCCTTCCACTAACTCATCGATCAAAACGTACATCTGCCTGATGGAAGAGTCCGTCTCCAAGTTTGAGAAAGCCAGTACTAATACCAACTTCAACTTGTCCAGAGCAGAATATAAAGCTTTAAAGGACTTAGGGTCGTACAGGGACGTCATCATCCGCCCCGCCGATAAGGGGGGCGGTATTGTAGTCGTTAATCTGACTGACTACTTATCGGAAGCACAGCGACAGCTCTCGGACCCTCTAGTGTATGAGGAACTTCCGCATGACCCCACCGATATCTACAAACGTGAATTAGACCTCATTTTGAGGAAAGCATGTACTGATGAACTGATCTGCCCTGATTTATTGAAGGCACTCACCAAGGACTTTCCGGTAGTCCCACTGTTCTTTACGGTACCTAAAATACATAAAAACTTGGAACATCCACCCGGGCGCCCTATAATCTCGGCCAGAGACTCCATCTACCAGCCAATTTCAATATTTTTGGACAAAATCCTTCAACCGATGGTAGTGAGACAAAAATATTTTATTAAGGACACCACAAGTTTCTTGCAGCTACTGACGTCTATCCAAACAATACCTGAAGACACACTGTTGTGTGTTATCGACGTTAATAGTCTGTACACCAGTATCCCCCATAAAGAGGGCCTGGCAACTATGGAAGAGTTCCTGAAGGCAGAGAAAATGGACGTCCTGGACCACACCCTATTCATACAACTACTGGAATTGATCCTTACCAGGAACTTCTTCCTGTTTGACGGGTGCTTCTATAGACAGAAGACCGGGTGTGCGATGGGGAGCAGTGTCTCCCCCTCCTTTGCCAACATTTTCATGTTCAAGGAAGAACAAAGGGTGTTCTTCCAGGATCCAGCAACTGCCAGTCATATCCTGCTCTATACTCGTTACATAGATGATCTGTTTCTTCTCTGGACAGGATCACAGGAAGCCTTTGAACTACTGATGTCTACGGCTAATGCACGGGATTCACCGATTAAATACACTTACCAAATCAGTAAAGAGAAGATCAACTATTTGGACGTCTGTGTGTCTATCAGTGGTACCCAACTAACAACGGGAATTTACGTTAAACCAACGGACCAGAACACCATCCTAAGGGCTAACAGTCATCACCCTAAAGGCCTTATCAGGGGACTCCCACGGTCCCAAATGATTCAAGTCTCCAGGATTACCAGCGATAGGTCTACCCTGGAAGTTGAACTGGACAAATTAATTGGCAAGTTCCTACAGCGGGGCTATGACCAGAAGCTTCTTCAACAGCATAAAAGGGAAGTACTCCAGATGCCCAGGAACAGCTTAATGGCAACGAAAGTCAAACCCCAGGATGAAACCATCCCGTTTGTAACTAGATACAACACCGCAAGCTCGGTCATCCCCCGGGCCTCAAGAGCACTTTGGCCCATAGTTGCAACCGATAAGACTCTGCCTACATTCAGAGACCGTCGCCCGATGCCCTGCTACACCAGAGGCCGTAACATCAAAGACACAGTAGTACATACAGATGTCACAGGCTTCAAATTACATGTAGAACGACCTAAAGGGTTCCTAACCAGGCCTCCGGGCTGTTATAAGTGCCCTAAATGTACCACATGTGGCCATATGATGACGGGTACGACTTTCAAACATCCACACAATGAATCATCACTGAAGATACATCATGTTCTATCGTGTACCTCATCATTTATCATCTATTTGATAATATGTCCATGTAAATTACATTACGTTGGCAAGTCCATACGGACAGCTAGGGAAAGGATGGCCCTTCACCGGTCCGCCATAAAACAGGCACTAGCTGGAAAACCCTCAGACCAACCGGTAGCGAGACACTTCACGGAAATGAGGCATTCCATCAATGACTTCAAGCATATTTTGATCGATCATGTGCCCAAATCCATCAGAGGGGGTGACCGGGAGAAGAAACTTTTACGCATCGAGGCCAAGTGGATCTTTAGGCTCGATACTATCAGCCCTAAAGGTTTGAACGAACTGATGCCGTGGAACCTGTTCCTGCAGAAATGAGAGGGACGACCATGAAGATAGAAGACACAATCCCTCTAAGATCGGAACTGCTGGAGCGGCATTATTTCCATTCCCCTTGGCACGCGTGCCACTCTGGACTTCCCTGACTTATTACCAGCACATTAGCTATATTAATCAGTCATGCACTACTTTATTTACTGTTTTCCACCTCTTGCTCTCTAGCTTGCCTGTTCACCCTCGGCACCTGGGACATCTTTTAACTTTCTTTTTTGTATGTACACTTTAACTGGACGCGCTAGTAGTAGCATATCCTTGCACTGTATGGCCACACTAACGGACCACTAGAATAGGGGACGGCCGTCTTAATTCATTATACCGGTGTTTACCTTCACCACCGTGCTACACGTTTATTCACCCACCTTACCACCATTCTATTTTGGTGGCTCGTTTAAAATCCCTCACAACACGACCATTTGAGTTCCTGCACCCAGCAGCCTCCATTTGTACACACGTTATTCTACTATCCCATGCTCACCCCAGCTTTATTACACCCAGTGCTTCCCATTACTATTTTGTGGTCCGTCATATGTAGCATCAGTATGCAACTGTAGAGCCCAGCCATGCAGTACAAGCATGTGCTGTACTTCTATCTGTTTCAACCTTTTATCTCTCTTTGTTTACTATAGCGCGTCACTCTTAGAGCCGGCGTTGCCCGGTTTCCATGGCACCGTCGGACGCCGCTTGATGACGCAAGCGGAAGACGCCGGGTTCAGCCGGGAGTAACGAGCGACGCCGGACACACCAGCAACTGTGGGCTTCTTCTCTAAGGTATAAAGGTATGTCTTTTCTATTTGTCACTTGCTATTCACCTGGACAAAGGGACTTGCGTGTCCCGAAACGTTGGGATCTATGAAGTGATTTCAATACACTTTCAATGCTTAAGACCCCGAGTGCCGCTGTTTGTTTTACAGCCCATGACACACACCAAACCCCGGATCACTTATATAGCAAAGGCACACCACAGACCCCGCCCATCAATCATCCAACAGGAAGTGGCTACAATATTCGTATTGCAGTGTCTAGTACTATTGAACAGAAATAACCATCCACTGTGTCATACCAACAACAAGGTATGATACCAATAAACATAAATGCAGCAGTATACACTACAAAAAGCGGCTAATCGCGGCTAATTGCCGTGATGCCGGAAGTAGCGTGCGTTCCATTGCCAATGGAACGCACACGTGACACCAGGAAGTTGTTCTCAAACCCGGAAGCGGTATGCGTTCCATTATCATGGAGCGCAACCGCGTGACCGGAACTACGATGCTGCATACGACGGCTGCCAGCCGTTGCTAAGCAGCCGGGTGTAAGCACACTGTCACATACTAAAATAGCACCTACGTGCTAACAAAATAAGAATAGAGGCAGCATTAAGCTCATTGATCAAAGTGTTGGATGCATAGAATATGCATATGTACTACATAATGGTCCCGGGTAGATAATACATTACAATAGTACAAATAGATGTGTTTATTCAATGCACATAGAAACTTAGCATTTATATCATAATATCCAACTATTCATTCAGATAGAATACTACCATAACCTTATTCTATAGTAGATCATTATGGTCACCTGATGATATCAGGATGACCCACCCTTACTCCCCTACAAGTAGAGATCTATCACAACAGCCAGGGGAAAATGGGATACATGCATGGTAAAGAATATGGATGTATATCTCCCAGGACATAATGTAGTACATTAAGAGCCCGTGATGTAGCCTCTGTCACAACAGCGATCCGGGGTGGTCACCAACATAGAGGATATTATAAAAGACAAAAGACACAAACACATATGGTCATGCATTGAAAAATGCATGATTAAATCCCATTAGAGGAAATTAATAAAAACGATTCATGAGAGCAATATGTGAAAAAAATATATATATGAATCAATGATAGCCCTATCCGAGAAAAATATTAAGTGGATTAGCCTCGTTCAACCCCCGAGGTGGTAAAGTGTCCAATTCGTAGATCCATTTAGCTTCTCGTTGTCGTAATTGCCTTTCCCAGTCACCACCACGTGAGGGTCTCGGTACGTGATCTATTAACATACACTTCAGGCTAGATATTAAATGCCCTCTAGTTGCGAAGTGTTGTGCCACCGGTTTGTCCGATACCTTAGAGATCAATGCAGCTCTAATTGATGTGCGATGGTTGGCCATCCTGTCTCGAAAGTTTCGTGTTGTCATGCCAACATAATAGTAACCGCAGGTACAGACAATAATATAGATTACATGATCCATGGTACAATGTAACCGATAACGGATCTTAATCTGCTGACCACTATGCGGATGTGCGAAACTCGACCCAGTCATCATTGATCGACACGTAGTGCAATTGGGGCACCGATAGCAACCCTTCTTAGTGTCCGGAAACCAGGACTTCTTGGTAGCTGATGGCTGTAGAGTCGGGCGCATTAACATTTGTCGAAGATTCTTGCCGCGTCTGTATGCAGAGTGGCGGCTGCAGGTTTAACCCTTTTAACCCTTTGATGCATTGAGGAGTTTGATTAATAATGAACAGATAGTTGTTCGACAAGCTGATAAAGGTGGTGCCGTGGTGGTGCAGGACTGGTGCAAATATAATGCGGAAATACTTAGGCAATTGGCTGACTCTATGGTTTATGTTAAGTGTAGGGGCAACCCTATACTGCAAATCAAAAAATTAGTTGATACTACGATTAATCAAGCGCTGGTGTGTGGATGGTTGGACCACAAAATAGCTGGCTACCTAACTGTGGATAGTCCTGTGTGTCCAATCATCTACACACTACCGAAAATACACAAATCAATGAGTGACCCCCCCGGTCGTCCGATTATTTCGGCGATGGGCTCTGTTTTACAGCCATTAGCAATCTTTATTGATTCCTTTCTCCAGCCACTTGTAACCACGATGCCCAGCTACATTAGGGACACTGCGGATTTGCTCGACAAAATTGATTCACTAGGCCCAATACCTGATGACGCGTGGTTAATAACTATGGACATTCAGTCCTTATATACAGTCATTCCGCACACAGAAGGCCTAGAGGCTATGCGTGATGCCTTGATAGTGGGACCACACGAGGGCCCTCCATCCGAATTTTTACTTGACCTTGCCGGCATAGTATTGAAAAAGAACCACTTTGCCTATGGGAATGACTTCTACATTCAATGCAGTGGCACTGCGATGGGGTCAAATTTGGCCCCATCGTATGCCAATCTGTATATGCATAAATATGAATCTAACAACATCATACCTAGGTTTGGGTCAATGTGTTTACTTTTTGCCCGTTATATTGACGATGTTTTTATTATTTGGCTGGGGACTGACACGGAGTTCTATGAGATGATTGACTACCTCCATAATTTGGATAGCCCTATCCGTTTTACCCATCACATTAGTCACGATAAGGTAAATTTTTTAGATGTGACTCTTTTCCGATACAAAGGAAGACGTGCCTCGACCCTTTTTAGAAAGGAGACTGATAGAAACACACTCCTCCATGCCTCCAGTCACCACCCTGTGCACCTTAAAGAGAGCCTACCGATCTCGCAGTTCATGCGTGTGCTGCGCAATAATACCACACAAGATGATACAGAGTCACAGATTGAGGCGATGGCAGAGAGATTCTACGAACGTGGCTACACGAAGAAAACTGTTGCAAGATGCCTCGACAAAGCTAGGTACAGGCACTCCCACTCTAACAGTCATGTTTGCATCTACATATGACGTTGCTTCGTCAGTCTGAGAAAGTGCTGCGTAAGCAGTGGCCGATTGTGGCCTCTGACCCAGTGTTCAAAGGGTTAAACCTGCAGCCGCCACTCTGTGCATACAGACGCGGCAAGAATCTTCGACAAATGTTAATGGGCCCGACTCTACAGCCATCAGCTACCAAGAAGTCCTGGTTTCCGGACACTAAGAAGGGTTGCTATCGGTGCCCCAATTGCACTACGTGTCGATCAATGATGACTGGGTCGAGTTTCGCACATCCGCATAGTGGTCAGCAGATTAAGATCAGTTATCGGTTACATTGTACCATGGATCATGTAATCTATATTATTGACTGTCCCTGGGTTACTATTATGTTGGCATGACAACACGAAACTTTCGAGACAGGATAGCCAACCATCGCACATCAATTAGAGCTGCATTGATCTCTAAGGTATCGGACAAACCGGTGGCACAACACTTCGCAACTAGAGGGCATTCAATATCTAGCCTGAAGTGTATGTTAATAGATCACGTACCGAGACCCTCACGTGGTGGTGACTGGGAAAGGCAATTACGACGAGAAGCTAAATGGATCTACGAATTGGACACTTTAGCACCTCGGGGGTTGAACGAGGCTAATCCACTTAATATTTTTCTCGGATAGGGCTATCATTGATTCATATATATATTTTTTTCACATATTGCTCTCATGAATTGTTTTTATTAATTTCCTCTAATGGGATTTAATCATGCATTTTTCAATGCATGACCATATGTGTTTGTGTCTTTTGTCTTTTATAATATCCTCTATGTTGGTGACCACCCCGGATCGCTGTTGTGACAGAGGCTACATCACAGGCTCTTAATGTACTACATTATGTCCTGGGAGATATACATCCATATTCTTTACCATGCATGTATCCCATTTTCCCCTGGCTGTTGTGATAGATCTCTACTCGTAGGGGAGTAAGGGTGGGTCATCCTGATATCATCAGGTGACCATAATGATCTACTATAGAATAAGGTTATGATAGTATTCTATCTGAATGAATAGTTGGATATTATGATATAAATGCTAAGTTTCTATGTGCATTGAATAAACACATCTATTTGTACTATTGTAATGTATTATCTACCCGGGACCATTATGTAGTACATATGCATATTCTATGCATCCAACACTTTGATCAATGAGCTTAATGCTGCCTCTATTCTTATTTTGTTAGCACGTAGGTGCTATTTTAGTATGTGACAGTGTGCTTACACCCGGCTGCTTAGCAACGGCTGGCAGCCGTCGTATGCAGCATCGTAGTTCCGGTCACGCGGTTGCGCTCCATGATAATGGAACGCATACCGCTTCCGGGTTTGAGAACAACTTCCTGGTGTCACGTGTGCGTTCCATTGGCAATGGAACGCACGCTACTTCCGGCATCACGGCAATTAGCCGCTTTTTGTAGTGTATACTGCTGCATTTATGTTTATTGGTATCATACCTTGTTGTTGGTATGACACAGTGGATGGTTATTTCTGTTCAATAGTACTAGACACTGCAATACGAATATTGTAGCCACTTCCTGTTGGATGATTGATGGGCGGGGTCTGTGGTGTGCCTTTGCTATATAAGTGATCCGGGGTTTGGTGTGTGTCATGGGCTGCTGGGTATGTACCTGTTGTGATTTTACCTGTCTTGAAAAAGGCTCAGATGGAGCCGAAACGTCGACATAATCTGCTGACATGCTGTTGACCGTCTCTATGTGAGACATACCTGTGAGTGGTAATAAATTCTTTCATCAATTAAGAAAGTGGGGAGTGCCTGTATTTTCTTTGGATATATTTTGGACTTCTTTGGAGCCCTTTATGGAGCACCGCCCATGTTGTGGACTGCAGCAGTGAGTGTGGACACAATGGATATATATATATATATATATATATATATATATATATATATATATACACACACACACACACACACACACACACACACATATATATACACACATATTATATATATATATATATATATATACATACATGCATACATATATATATATATATATATATATGTAGCAGAGAAAATAAGCGCTTATGAGTGAAATATCGGATTATAGAGGAAATAACCAGGTGGGTGTAATTATAACCAAGAACACTTATCTGGTTTTACAAGAACTTCCAACCGGTGATCATCATTTTTGGCTTAACATGTAAAGAGAAAAACATGACAAAACATAGTGTGTACCGTTCTCGTAATCAAATGATGTCATTTGCAGTGGAGGGCGAAAAATTAGGGAACATGCTTATTCCCATTTAAACATATTTAGTAGCCCAAACATTTGAAAATAATATAATAACAATTTAATTTACAAAGACACACAATGGCTAGACAACACACGTACAAGATAAAATGTTTTTAAAAGGCTTATCTGTCCATCTAGAAGGGGACACAGCAGCAAACAGTCCCAATAGATAAAAAATAGCCAGAGAACATGCGTACAGGAAATTAAAAGTTCAAACGCTTATCTGTCCATTTGAGGAGGAGTTTAGCAGCAAAACAGGCCCAACGCGTTTCGTCCGTCAAAGTCTGGACTTCTTCAAGGGGATAGGGCCAGTGGGCCTAGAATGCTCTATTTATACCATTTAAATGGTGATTGCACATGACTAGTCTGACATCACTTCCTGTAGTGATGTGTATGTTAGTCACAGGATTGAGACATAAAAGACATTTTTATTAATTATATAGTAGTGCAGAGAGAAATAAAGTGAATGCAAGTGAGAATTAAATAAAAAAGGGATGAGATACTTCATAATTGTTCGATCAACCTCATGAAACTCATTATCAGTGAAAAGAAGAAAACCCTGACTAAGATCGAAGAACTCACAATTAAAGAACTAGTGATCCACAAAGACAAAGATGATTTTAGAGCTAATGACACAACCTTGACCAAGAAACTTGAACATATAGAGGAAGAAGTCATTAAAGGCAAACAGAATTTTTTTTTTAGAGACAAACAAGACTACCTTAACAACCGCATCCAAAATTGGAGTAGATTTAAAGAGAAAAAAACATCCTACCATTCCTGTTTTCCAAGACCCAAGGATGAGAAAATGGACAACTACTCCATATTACCAAAAAAGGAACACCCGCTTGAACCATTTTGGACAACAGGGACAACAAGTCAGACACAAAGTGAATTCTCTGTATCCTACTTATGTGAATACTCACATTAGATTCTCAGCACTTCAAAGATGCGAATCAAATAGTGACTCTGATTTTTTTTATCTCCGGATCCCACTATAGAAAATCAATCCTCCACAAGGAAAACCTTCTTCCGAGAGAGATTCAAGGGAAGATCCCCCCTAAAAAGAGGTTTACAAGAAGAAGAGGTACCCGGGGCGGATGCAGGAAGACTGAACAAAAGACGCTATCTCCAGTGAAAGACCCAGTTGAACAAGGTATATTCAACCTATCAAACCATAAATTGAAGAAGGACGAAATTACAGTTTTAAGCAAGGGCCTCAAATTTGCGCCATCAAAACAGATGAACAGATTCGACACCTTCATTGATTTAAATAAATTTGCTAGATCTTTGACTCTCAAGAGACATTTTGCCAAGAAAGAACTAGATCTGACTAACCCAGAACCATCAAAATCAGGCATAAAAAGAAAATCAAAATTTTACCCGTTAGAATCAAAGGGCAACCACATTAATGTCTTTCAGGAACTCGTCAAAAAGGACTTATGTGATATTGATCCAACACCACACCGCCATTCCAATCTTAAAAACAGGGAAAAAGAAGCCCTGAAAGCTCTACAAGAAAATATAAACATTGTTATAAAGCAAGCGGACAAAGGGGGCGGCATTGTTCTTCTGGACAGGGAAGCCTATGAACAAGAAGCCTACCGCCTTTTGAACGACTCAACATCCTATAAGAAGCTTCCAAAAGACCCTACAGGTACCTTCATTGAGGAATTGAGACCAATATTACTACATTACTTTCATAACAATACTCTGGACAAAAACGAATTTCAGTTCCTATTGATGACAACTTCGGTGATACCCACCTTTTACTACCTACCCAAGATACATAAATCATTAACCAAACCACCAGGAAGACCCATTATTTCGAGTATTGACTCACTTACAAGCCACCTCTCTGAATATATGGACATCTTTTTACAAAAACACATTATTTCACTACCATCTTTCTTGAAAGACACCAGCAGTGTAATTAATATCTTATCTAAAATTGAATGGAAAGAGTCATATCTGTGGATTACCATTGATGTACAAAGTTTATATACCTGCATTAAACATGATAAAGGCATAGAAGCATGTAGAAGATTCATGGATAAAGATCTGGAAATTTCAACAATCCATAAAAACGCAATCTGTGACTTTATGAAATTCACCCTCAGTCACAATTATTTCATTTTTCAAAAAAAACTTATTTCTGCAAATCTGCGGAACCACAATGGGGACTACTTTTGCGCCCAGTTTTTCCAACTTACTGATGGGATCGTGGGAGGAGGACTGTATCTACAACAACAACCAATATCTTGAAAATCTGATAGTCTATAAAAGATATATAGATGACATACTAATTATCTGGGAAGGAGGCACGGATCTGTTCAAAGAATTATTTGGTTCATTGGAACATAACAAGTACAACCTGAAATTTACACACGAGGTCAACAGTGAAAAAATTATCTAGATCTAACTCTGTCAAATTATGGAACACAGATCGTTACCAGCAATCACATTAAAAATGTTGACACTAACAGCTACCTCCATTTGAAAAGCTGTCATGCAAAAAATTGGAAAACAAATATCCCTTATTCTCAATTTTACCGTATCAAGCGGAACTGCAGTGACAAACAAGACTGCAACAAGCAGCTAACCACATATGCCGGTAGATTCAAGGAGAGAAAATATCCTCAAACCGTGATCGATAAAGCATTGGAAAAAACTGAGAATATGACGCGACAAGAACTATTCAACAAAAAAAACAAAGAAAAAGATAAAAATTTCACTCCTTTTATAACCACCTTCAGCAACCAAGAACAGCAAATCAAGCAATCCATTAAGAAACATTGGGACATTCCCCTACTCGACCCGATTCTTAAAGAAATCCTCCCCCCTAAACCTGACATAGTATTCCGAAAAACCAGCAATTTGAAGGACATTTTGGCCCCCAGCCACTTGTCAACCAAGTCATTAAATACAAGAAACACTATTGGAACCTGTAAGGGATGCTACAAATGTGGTAGCTGTAATATTTTTAAATTTCTTCACCTGTAATTCCACAATGATTATATATGTCTTAGAATGTACTTGTGGATTAAAATATGTTGGCAAAACTAAGAGGATCTTGAAGCTACGCATACAGGAACACATCAGAAATATCAAGAATAAAGTCGATAATCATACAGTATCCAGACATTTAGCAGAAAAGCATAAATCAAACCCTGAAGAAATCACCTTTAAAGCTATTGAATGCATTAAACTTGGCTATAGAGGAGGTGACATACTCAACAAACTCTCCAAACGAGAGAAGTTTTGGATTTACGAACTCCAAACATTATCACCACAGGGACTCAATGAAGCCTTTGAAATTGCCCCATTTCTTTAATTTGCTAATTCTTTAAATTTCTAATTTCGTAATCCTATCATTCACTCTACACATCGATATATATTACATAAAAGTGGATTCACTCTCTTTAATTGCCTATCTACTTAATTAATATCTTTTTACTATATCTTTTTTACTATATACCTACTAGTACATTTTGTAACTATTAGGGTAATACATAAGTCCTGTTTTTTGCTCCCCCTTTTTTCAGTTGATTCATCTCTATCGAAATCTACAGACAAGATACTCTTTTATTGGACCCGAAGTTCTGGATCTACCTGAAATATTAATTAAAATATCTTAAGTCACATTTTATACTTTGGTAGCCATTTTTAATAATGGCAGTGCACTCCAAATTTATGCCCCACTTAGTGCTGAGCCTTCTAGACACTGCTCTATGTCCTCATTTTAATTCCTTAATAAGGTCACATAAGTCCCTTTTCACTTCTTTATTCATTTC